>NC_134354.1:50081200-50251200 GCF_048569485.1 Anomaloglossus baeobatrachus | reverse complement strand
TACTGTGTGTGTTTCTGTCTGCTGTGTGTGTGTCTGCTGTGTGTGTGTGTGTCTGCTGTGTGTGTGTTTGTGTCTGCTGTGTATGTGGGTGTTGTGTGTGTCTGCTATGTGTGTTTCTGCTGTGTGTGTGTGTGTGTGTCTGCTGTGTATGTGGGTGTTGTGTGTGTCTGCTATGTGTGTTTCTGCTGTGTGTGTGTGTGTGTCTGCTATGTGTGTTTCTGCTGTGTGTGTGTCTGCAGTGTGCGTCTGCTATGTGTGTCTGTTATGTGTGTGTATCTGCTATGTCTGTGTGTCTGCTATGTCTGTGTGTCTGCTGTGTCTCTGCTGTGTGTGTGTATGCTATGTGTGTCTGCTGTGTGTGTGTCTGCTGTGTGTGTCTGTCTGCTGTGTATGTGTGTCTGCTGTGTGTGTATGCTGTGTGTGTGTGTCTACTATGTGTGTGTGTGTGTGTGTGTATGTGTGTGTGTATCTGCCATGTGTCTGCTATGTGTGTGTGTCTGCTGTGTGTGTATCTGATGTGTGTTTGTCTGCTGTATGTATGTGTGTGCTCTGTGTGTGTGTCAGCTGTGTGTGTGTTTTTGTGTGTGTGTGTGTGTGTTTGTCTGCTGTGTGTGTCTGCTGTGTGTGTGTGTGTGTCTGCTGTGTGTGTGTCTGGTGTGTTTGTCTGCTGTGTCTGTGTGTCTGCTGTGTGTGTGTCTGCTGTGTGTGTGTGTCTGCTGTGTGTGTGTCTGCTGCGTGTGTCAGCTGTGTGTGTGGGTGTCTGCTGTGTGTGTCTGTGTGTGTCTGCTGTGTGTGGGTCTGCTTTGTGTGTCTGCTGTGTGTGTCTGCTGTGTGTGTGTCTGCTGTGTGTGTGTGCTGTGTTTGTGTCTGCTGTGTGTGTGTCTGCTGTGTGTGTCTGCTGTGTGTGTGTCTGCTGTGTGTGTGTGTGTCTGCTGTGCTGTGTGTGTGTGTCTGCTGTGTGTGTGTGCTGTGTGTGTGTGTCTGCTGTGTGTGTGTGTGTGTGTCTGCTGTGTGTGTGTGTGTCTGCTGTGTGTGTGTCTGCTGTGTGTGTGTCTGCTGTGTGTGTGTCTGTTGTGTGTGTGTGCTGTGTGTGTGTGTGTGTGTGTGTGTGTCTGCTGTGTGTGTGTGCGTGTGTGTCTGCTGTGTGTGTCTGCTGTGTGTGTGTGTGTCTGCTATGTGTGTATCTGCTGTGTGTGTGTCTGCTGTGTGTGTGTGTGTCTGCTGTGTGTGTGTCTGCTGTGTGTGTCTGCTGTGTGTGTGTCTGCTGTGTGTGTGTGTGTGTGCTGTGTGTGTGTGTGCTGTGTGTGTGTGTCTGCTGTGTGTGTGGTGTGTGTGTGTGTCTGCTGTGTGTGTGTCTACTGTGTATCTACTGTGTGTGTGTGTGTTTCTGTCTGCTGTGTGTGTGTCTGCTGTGTGTGTGTGTGTGTCTGCTGTGTGTGTGTGTGTCTGCTGTGTATGTGGGTGTTGTGTGTGTCTGCTATGTGTGTTTCTGCTGTGTGTGTGTGTGTGTCTGCTGTGTATGTGGGTGTTGTGTGTGTCTGCTATGTGTGTTTCTGCTGTGTGTGTGTGTGTCTGCAGTGTGCGTCTGCTATGTGTGTCTGTTATGTGTGTGTATCTGCTATGTCTGTGTGTCTGCTATGTCTGTGTGTCTGCTGTGTCTCTGCTGTGTGTGTGTATGCTATGTGTGTCTGCTGTGTGTGTGTCTGCTGTGTGTGTCTGTCTGCTGTGTATGTGTGTCTGCTGTGTGTGTATGCTGTGTGCGTGTGTGTGTGTCTGCTATGTGTGTGTGTTTGTGTGTCTACAATGTGTGTGTGTGTCTGCTATGTATGTGTGTCTGCCATGTGTGTGTGTATGTGTGTCTGCCATGTGTGTGTGTCTGCTATGTGTGTCTGCTGTGTGTGTGTGTGTGCTGTGTGTGTGTGTCTGCTGTGTGTGTGTGTCTGCCATGTGTGTCTGCCATGTGTGTCTGCTATGTGTGTGTGTCTGCTGTGTGTTTGTCTGCTGTGTGTGTGCTGTGTGTTTGTCTGCTGTGTGTGTGTGTGTGTCTACTGTGTGTGTCTGCTATGTGTGTGTGTGTCTGCTATGTGTGTGTGTCTGCTGTGTATGTGTCTGCTGTGTGTGTCTGCTGTGTATGTGTCTGCTGTGTGTGTGTGTCTGGGGTGTGTGTGTCTGCTGTGTGTGTGTGTCTGCTGTGGGTGTGTCTGCTGTGTGTGTGTGTCTGCTGTGTGTGTGTGTGTCTGCTGTGTGTGTGTCTGCTGTGTGTGTGTGTCTGCTGTGTGTGCGTGTGTGTGTGTGTGTGTGTGTGTTTGCTGTGTGTGTATGTGGGTGTCTGCTCTGTGTGTGTCTGCTGTGTGTTTCTGTCTGCTGTGTGTGTGTGTCTGCTGTGTGTGTGTTTGTGTGTCTGCTGTGGTGTGTGTGTGTGTCTGCTGTGTGTGTGTGTCTGCTGTGTGTGTGTCTGCAGTGTGTGTCTGCTATGTGTGTCTGTTATGTGTGTGTGTATCTGCTATGTCTGTGTGTCTGCTGTGTCTCTGCTGTGTGTCTGCTATGTGTGTCTGCTATGTGTGTATGCTATGTGTGTCTGCTGTGTGTGTGTCTGCTGTGTGTGTCTGTCTGCTGTGTGTCTGCTGTGTGTGCGTGTGTCTGCTGTGTGTGTGTCTGCTATGTGTGTGTGTTTGTGTGTCTACAATGTGTGTGTGTCTGCTATGTATGTGTGTCTGCTATGTGTGTATGTGTGTCTGCCATGTGTGTGTGTCTGCTAAGTGTGTCTGCTATGTGTGTGTGTGTGTGTGTGCTGTGTGTGTCTGCTATGTGTGTCTGCTATGTGTGTCTGCTGTGTGTCTGCCATGTGTGTCTTCTGTGTGTGTGTATGCTGTGTGTTTGTCTTCTGTATGTGTGTGTGCTGTGTGTTTGCTGTGTGTGTGTGCTGTGTGTGTGTCTACTGTGTGTTTCTGTCTGCTGTGTGTGTGTGTCTGCTGTGTGTGTGTGTCTACTGTGTGTTTCTGTCTGCTGTGTGTGTGTCTGCTGTGTGTGTGTCTGCTGTGTGTGTCTGCTGTGTGTGTCTGCTGTGTGTGTGTGTGTGTATCTGCTGTGTGTTTGTCTGCTGTGTGTATGTATGTGCTGTGTGTGTGTGTGTCAGCTGTGTGTGTGTTTCTGTCTGCTGTGTGTGTCTGCTGTGTGTGTGTGTGTCTGCTGTGTGTGTGTCAGGTGTGTGTGTCTGTGTGTCTGCTGTGTGTGTGTGTCTGCTGTGGGTGTCTGCTGTGTGTCTGCTGTGTGTGTCTGCTGTGTGTGTGTCTGCTGTGTGTGTGTCTGCTGTGTGTGTGTCTGCTGTGTGTGTCTGCTGTGTGTGTGTCTGCTGTGTGTGTGTCTGCTGTGTGTCTGCTGTGTGTGTGTGTCTGCTGTGTGTGTGTCTGCTGTGTGTGTGTGTCTGCTGTGTGTGTCTGCTGTGTGTGTCTGCTGTGTGTGTGTGCTGTGTGTGTGTGCTGTGTGTGTGTGTGCTGTGTGTGTGTGTCTGCTGTGTGTGTCTGCTGTGTGTGTGTGTCTGCTGTGTGTGTGTCTGCTGTGTGTGCTGTGTGTGTGTGTCTGCTGTGTGCTGTGTGTGTGTGTGTGTGCTGTGTGTGTCTGCTGTGTGTGTGTGTCTGCTGTGTGTGTGTCTCCTGTGTGTGTGTGTGTGCTGTGTGTGTCTGCTGTGTGTGTCTGTTGTGTGTGTCTGCTATGTGTGTGTATGTTTGTCTCCTGTGTGTGTGTGTGCTGTGTGTCTGCTGTGTGTGTGTCTGCTGTGTCTGCTATGTGTGTGTGTCTGCCTGCTAAGTGTGTATGTGAGTCTGCTATGTATGTGTGTCTGCTTTGTGTGTATGTTTGTCTGCTGTGTGTGTGCTATGTGTGTGTGCTGTGTGTGTGTCTGTGTGTGTGTGTCTGATGTGTGTGTGTCTGCTGTGTGTGTGTCTACTTTGTGTGTCTGCTGTGTGTGTGTCTACTGTGTGTTTCTGTCTGCTGTGTGTGTGTGTCTGCTGTGTGTGTGTCTGCTGTGTGTGCTGTGTGTGTGTGTGTGTGTGTGCTGTGTGTGTGTGTGTGCTGTGTGTGTGTGTCTGCTGTGTGTGTGTCTGCTGTGTGTGTCTGCTGTGTGTGTCTGCTGTGTGTGTGTCTACTATGTGTGTGTGTGTGTGTCTGCTGTGTGTGTATCTGCTGTGTGTTTGTCTGCTGTGTGTATGTATGTGTGTCTGCTGTGTGTGTGTCAGGTGTGTGTGTCTGCTGTGTCTGTGTGTCTGCTGTGTGTGTGTGTGTCAGCTGTGTGTGTGGGTGTCTGATGTGTGTCTGCTGTGTGTGTCTGCTGTGTGTGTCTGCTGTGTGTATGTGTCTGCTGTGTGTGTGTGTCTGCTGTGTGTGTGTCTGCTGTGTGTGTCTGCTGTGTGTGTGTGCTGTGTGTGCTGTGTGTGTGTGTGTGCTGTGTGTGTGTGTGTGCTGTGTGTGTGTGTGCTGTGTGTGTGTCTGCTGTGTGTGCTGTGTGTGTCTGCTGTGTGTGTCTGTTGTGTGTGTCTGCTATGTGTGTGTATGTTTGTCTCCTGTGTGTGTGCTGTGTGTGTCTGCTGTTTGTGTCTGCTGTGTGTGTGTCTGCTGTGTGTGTGTCTGCTGTGTGTGTCTGCTATGTGTGTGTATGTTTGTCTGATGTGTGTGCTGTGTGTGTGTCTGCTGTATGTGTCTGCTGTGTGTGTGTCTGCTGTTTGTGTGTGTGTGTGTGTGTGTGTCTGCTGTGTGTGTGTCTCCTGTGTGTTTCTGTCTGCTGTGTCTGTGTGTCTGCTGTGTGTGTGTCTGCTGTGTGTGTCTGCTGTGTGTGTGTGTGTCTACTATGTGTGTGTGTGTATCTGCCATGTGTCTGCTATGTGTGTGTGTCTGCTGTGTGTGTATCTGCTGTGTGTTTGTTTGCTGTGTGTATGTATGTGTGTGTGCTGTGTGTGTGTTTTCTGTGTGTGTGTGTTTCTGTCAGCTGTGTGTGTCTGCTGTTTGTGTGTCTGCTGTGTGTGTGTGTCTGCTGTGTGTGCTGTGTGTCTCCTGTGTGTCTGCTTTCTGTGAGTCTGCTATGTATGTGTGCCTGCTATGTGTGTCTGCTATGTGTGTATGTTTGTCTGCTGTGTGTGTGTGCTGTGTGTGTGTCTGCTGTGTGTGTGTGTGTGTGTGTCTGCTGTGTGTGTGTCTGCTGTGTGTGTGTCTACTGTGTGTTTCTGTCTGCTGTGTGTGTGTGTGTGTGTGTGTCTGCTGTATCTGTGTGTCTGCTGTGTCTGTGTGTCTGCTGTGTGTATGTCTGCTGTGTGTGTCTGCTGTGTGTGTGTGTCTACTAAGTGTGTGTGTGTGTGTGTGTGTGTGTGTCTGCTATGTGTGTGTGTGTGTCAGCTGTGTGTGTGTTTTCTGTGTGTGTGTTTCTGTCTGCTGTGTGTGTCTGCTGTGTGTGTGTGTGTCTGCTGTGTGTGTCTGCTGCGTGTGTCAGCTGTGTGTGTGGGTGTCTGCTGTGTGTGTCTGTGTGTGTCTGCTGTGTGTGTCTGCTGTGTGTGTCTGCTGTGTGTGTGTCTGCTGTTTGTGTGTGTCTGCTGTTTATGTGTGTGCTGTGTGTGTGTCTGCTGTGTGTCTGCTGTGTGTGTGTGTGTGTGAGTGTGCTATGTGTGTGTGCTGTGTGTGTGTCTACTGTATGTGTCTGCTGTGTGTGTCTGCTGTGTGTGTGTGTCTGCTGTGTGTGTGTCTGCTGTGTGTGTGTCTACTGTGTGTTTCTGTCTGCTGTGTGTGTCTGGTGTGTGTGTCTGCTGTGTCTGTGTGTCTGCTGTATCTGTGTGTCTGCTTTGTGTCTGCTGTGTGTGTGTCTGCTGTGTGTGTGTGCTGTGTGTGTGTCTTCTGTGTGTGTGTCTGCTGTGTGTGTGTCTGATGTGTGTGTGTCTACTGTGTGTTTCTGTCTGCTGTGTGTGTCTGGTGTGTGTGTCTGTTCTGTCTGTGTGTCTGCTGTATCTGTGTGTCTGCTGTTTGTGTGTCTACTGTGTGTGTGTGTATCTGCCATGTGTCTGCTATGTGTGTGTATCTGCTGTGTGTTTGTTTGCTGTGTATGTGTGTGTGTGTGTGTGTGTGTGCTGTGTGTGTGTGTCAGCTGTGTGTGTGTGTTTTCTGTGTGTGTGTGTGTGTTTTTCTGTCAGCTGTGTGTGTCTGCTGTGTGTGTGTCTGCTGTGTGTGTGTGTGTCTGCTTTGTGTGAGTCTGCTATGTGTGTATGTTTGTCTGCTGTGTGTGTGTGTGTGTGCTATGTGTGTGTGCTGTGTGTGTGTCTGTGTGTGTGTGTCTGCTGTGTGTTTCTGTCTGCTGTGTGTGTGTGTCTGCTGTGTCTGTGTGTGTCTGCTGTGTGTGTCTGCTGTGTGTGTCTGCTGTGTGTGTGTGTGTCTACTATGTGTGTGTGTATGTGTGTGTGTTTCTGCCATGTGTCTGCTATGTGTGTGTGTCTGCTGTGTGTGTATCTGCTGTGTGTGTGTCAGCTGTGTGTGTGTTTTTGTGTGTGTGTGTTTCTGTCTGCTGTGTGTGTCTGCTGTGTGTGTGTCTGGTGTGTTTGTCTGCTGTGTCTGTGTGTCTGCTGTGTGTGTGTCTGCTGTGTGTGTGTCTGCTGTGTGTGTGTGTCTGCTGTGTGTGTGTGTCTGCTGGGTGTGTGTCTGCTGTGTGTGTGTCTGCTGTGTGTGTCTGCTGTGTGTGTGCTGTGTGTGTGCTGTGTGTGTGTGTGTGTGTGTCTGCTGTGTGTGTGTGTCTGCTGTGTGTGTGCTCTGTGTGTGTGTGTGTGTGTGTCTGCTGTGTGTGTGTGCGTGTGTATGTCTGCTGTTTGTGTGTGTCTGCTGTGTGTGTGTCTACTGTGTGTTTCTGTCTGCTGTGTGTGTCTGGTGTGTGTGTGTGTGTGCTGTGTGTGTGTCAGCTGTGTGTGTGTTTTCTGTATGTGTGTGTGTTTCTGTCAGCTGTGTGTGTCTGCTTTGTGTGTGTCTGATGTGTGTGTGTCTGCTGTGTGTGTGTGTGCTGTGTGTCTCGTGTGTGTGTGCTGTGTGTGTGTGTGTCTGCTGTGTGTGTGTCTGCTGTGTGTGTGTGTCTGGTGTGTGTGTGTGTGTGTGTGTGTGTGTCTGGCGTGTGTGTGTGTGTCTGCTGTGTGTGTGTGTCTGCTATGTATGTGTGTGTGTCTGTCTTTGTGTTTGTGTCTGTCTATTTGTGTGTGTGTGTGTGTCTGCTATGTATGTGTGTGTGTGTGTGTGTGTGTCTGCTGTGTGTGTGTGTGTCTGCTATGTATGTGTGTGCTGTGTGTCTCCTGTATGTGTGTGTGTGTGTGTGTGTGTCTGCTGTGTGTGTCTGCTGTGTGTGTGCTGTGTGTGTGTCTGCTGTGTGTGTGTGTCTGCTGTGTGTGTGTCTGCTGTGTGTGTCTGCTGTGTGTGTGTGTCTGCTGTGTGTGTGTGTCTGCTGTGTGTGTGTGTGTCTGCTGTGTGTGTGTATCTGCTGTGTGTGTGTCTGCTGTGTGTGTGCTGTGTGTGTGTGCTGTGTGTGTGTCTGCTGTGTGTGTGTGTCTGCTGTGTGTGTGTCTGCTGTGTGTGTGTGTGCTGTGTGTGTGTGTGTGTCTGCTGTGTGTGTGTGCGTGTGTGTGTCTGCTGTTTGTGTGTGTCTACTGTGTGTTTCTGTCTGCTGTGTGTGTCTGGTGTGTGTGTGTGTGTCTGCTGTGTGTGTCTGGTGTGTGTGTGTGCTGTGTGTGTGTGTGTGTGTGTGTGTGTGTCTGCTGTGTGTGTGTGCGTGTGTGTGTCTGCTGTTTGTGTGTGTCTACTGTGTGTTTCTGTCTGCTGTGTGTGTCTGGTGTGTGTGTGTGTGTGTCTCCTGTGTGTGTGTGTGTATCTGCCATGTGTCTGCCATGTGTGTGTGTTTGTTTGCTGTGTGTATGTGTGTGTGTGTCAGCTGTGTGTGTGTGTTTTCTGTGTGTGTGTGTGTGTTTCTGTCAGCTGTGTGTGTCTGCTGTGTGTGTGTCTGCTGTGTGTGTCTGCTGTGTGTGTGTGTGCTGTGTGTCTCGTGTGTGTCTGCTGTGTGTGTGTGTGCTGTGTGTCCCGTGTGTGTGTGCTGTGTGTGTGTGTCTGCTGTGTGTGTGTCTGCTGTGTGTGTGTCTGGTGTGTGTGTGTGTGTGTGTGTCTGCTGTGTGTGTGTCTGCTGTGTGTGTGTGTCTGCTATGTATATGTGTGTGTGTGTGTGTTTCTGCTGTGTGTGTCTGCTATGTATATGTGTGTGTGTGTGTGTTTCTGCTGTGTGTGTCTGCTGTGTGTGTCTGCTGTGTGTGTGTGTGTGTGTCTGCTGTGTGTGTGTGTGTGTGCAGTGAGGACCTGGAAGCCGGAGCATCGTTTGAACTGCAGCTGCGCAGCGGACAGTGGTGCGGTGAATAGGTGGACATCCAGAAGTGCTGATTATATGTATGTAGATGGTCGTCACCTACAACTGCACAAAGATATTACACATTCACCATGTGACAAGTGGGCCTATGTGCTTCCCAATGCCAGGGCTGAATTTTAGTCCCAGTCCGGCCCTGTGGGGGGCTCAGAAAATAGCCACATTATTTTCATTTTTTTTTTTTTCAAATTTCTTAATATTTTTATCATCACTAAATTATAAAGTTTGATATCGCCATAAATCCTGAAGAAACCATGTCAGGATATTCCAGTACAGTGTATGGCAAAATTAATGCTGCCAATCAAAAACTACTTCTTGCCCCGTCAGAGACAAGCCTTCATATTGATATATTAATAATAAATAAAAAAAATTCTTATGGAAAAAAGGGGAAGAAAATAATGAAAGAGCTAAAAAAAAAAAAAAAAAAAAAAAAAAAAAAATGGCTGTAGCAGGAAGGGGTTAAAGACCCCTGTAAAGTGGTTATTGGAGCAAGAATGTGCCATGGAGTGTTGAGTGTGTGTATATACAGTATATGACATCAGTATAGAATACTATCCATGTAATGATACTGTGTACAACGATATTTATTATTTGCAGTAAGCTTAATTTTTTAGTGACTGATTCAATTACACATTTTGGCAAATGGCGTGCGGTGGGAGGGGATCCTGGATCACATTGTGAAATCAGCCGCCTGTAACCAGCGAGCGTTGTCTGTTTCCCATTTCTGCACAAACTGATTATCCATCTTCTACGAGACAAGCCAAGTCCCAGCTAAAGTAACTTCTCAAAATGCAGGAATGTGGATTAAAATAGACACATAGTTATCATGCTCTGCCCAAACATTTGCAAAGGGCGACTTGTTAGGGCATTATTCGATAATTAGCTCAGCATGCAGCCGTGAGTATCATCGACATTAATCATAGGTTTTAATTAATGACTGACTGTAGCTAAAAGGTGTATACAGAACTAGAATATTGATATAACCTATATTTATGCATAAATGGGTCACAAAAATAAGATTAGGGGGTTCAGATACACAGTTTCCCAACCAATCGACTGTTTGTTCCTCCGGCAGTTGCGGGAATTTCCCATCGTGCACAGCTCCTTACACCATGTAGTGGTCATTCCAGGGTACTGCAGCTCAGATCCCATTTGATTCAGTGGAAGAAGAGCTACATTTTCAGTGACCAATTATCACACACAATGTATGTACCCGTGGTATCATAGCTTTGTACACTGCTTCCAAAGCCTTAGGCTATGTGCCCACGGGGACAGTGTCCTGCGGATATATCCGCAAGACATTCCGCAGGTGCTCCCAGGAAACAGCACCACAACTTTTGTCTGTTTCCATGTTGCAGAATGTCCTGCGGATATGGTGCGGGCATTCTGCATTGAGGATACAGTACCATGGCTTGGGCACTGCATCCTCAATGCAGAACAAGTGCTGCAGTGATCGGGGGTGTTCATACTTACCTCCATCATGCAGCACCTCGCTTTCCGGCAGCCGGGTCACTCTCAGCGTCTGCAGGAGAAGGTGGGCGTGCCTGAACTAGCTCCGGCTGTCACATGACCGGAGCTCGTGCAGGCTCCGCCCACCTCTTCCTTCCTGTACCTGGATTCACCGTGCTCCTGTACACCGGACGGAGAAAGTGACTCCGGTGAGGCAGGTAAGTATATGGGACCCTGCGGAGAAATCCGCAACAATAATTGACATGCTGCAGATTTTTCCGCACGAAAATCCGCACAATTTCCGCTGCGGAAAAATCCGCAGCGTGGGCACAGCATTTCCCAAATGCCATAGAAATGGCTGGGGAGTAGCTGTGCTGCAGATTTCTGGAAAATCCGCGGCTTTTCCGCGAGAAATCCACGGCAAAATACGCGCATTTTCTGCAGCGTGGGCACATAGCCTTAAAACAGCGGAGTGGTGGGAGTATCGACAGCTGTAGTCTCACCGATCGGTGATATAGGTAAATTCATTAAAATTCCTATACAGTGAGCCTGTCAGGTGCAATACGCACCCAGGACCACGAGCAGTTCTGGGTGTATATTGCTAATCCCTGCCTAACTGTCGCTATATCTAGTAGCATAGATAAAAGGATCTTTAGAAAAAGTATTTCTAAAGATCCTTTATGATATGCTAATGAGGCCAGCGACAAGTCGCAAGGGTGTTACTTCCTGCGCTCCTTCCACCCTCTTACCATGTTAGTACGCCCACCCCACCGATGACGCTATGTACTGGGCATTAAATAACATATTAGCACACCCCTGTGGGCGTGCTAACATACTAAGAGGGCGGAATAAGAGGAGGAACTAACGCCCTTGGGACTAGTCGCTGGCCTCATTAGCATATCAGAAAGGGTCTTTAGAAATACTTTTTCTAGTGATCTCTTTATCTATGCTACTAGATACAGGGATAGTTAGGCAGAGATTAGCAATATGCACCCAGAACTGCTCGTGGCTCTAGGTGCATAGTTTCATGTGAGAAGTATCTAATAACAGCGTGTGATGCTTACAGCCAATGATGGGTTATTCAGCATAGAGCAGGCAGGGGTTAACCAGCAGATGTGAGGTTTTGTAGAAATCACAGGAGTTTGCAAAGATGAATACAGCATAATAATCATTACTATTAGTTCAGAATTAGTGATGGGCGAGCACTATAATGCTCAAATGCTCGTTCCCCGGTTTGGCCTGGTCAGACGCTCAAACGAGCTTGATGCAAGTAACGAGCATTATGGAAAGTCGATGATTGGCCTCTTCGGGTCTCTGCCCACACACAGACAGCCAGAAACAGAGCATTTACGGAGGGCGGCATTTTGGAAATTATTCTTCTGACACACTACTTCCGATGATGCTGTTTTAACCCCAGTGAGAGCCATTAGAGACTGTGACTGCCCCTCCTTGGGATGCCTGCACACATCATGCAGTGAAGCGAGCCTGTGGTTTGTGGTCATTGTTTCACAGACGACGTATCCAAGCACCCACAATACTTGGCCAAGCACCGCGAGCACCTGAGTACCCTAATAATCAAGTACCGAGCACATTGGCCCATCACTATTATAATGTTTCTGTAAATGATGGGTTAACCAACAGGTCTTGAATAGAAGAAGGTGCTAATTGTAGGAATCAAATGAGTCTGAGAAGATGACAGCAAGTGGACGGTAGGAAACTCCCCACCTACCAGTGCGGTTCACTTTTTTTTTTTAGATAGAGGAGGTGTCTTGGCCTTAGAAGATGATGTCACTTATTTGTGCCAAACCAGTCGTAAAACCCAATGGTGAGCACAACAAAGGACGATCATAGGGAAAGCTAGTGAAGCTGTTACTGGTGTGTCCTAGGTGACAGACAGTCCTGTAGTGTCCGGCAATAGAAGGTCACAGGGTTTGGCTGCACAAAATGCTCTCTGACTTTCTATTATTCCTGTCAGTATTCTTCTGGGTTTATCCTTTTCTCTTTAGGACCCAGGGGAGCTCATTTCCCCTCCAGCTGCTAATCATCTGTAATTCTCCTAGGGTTTAAATACTGTCATTTTCCCTGCACTTGTGCTGGTGATATTCAGTTCCTTCACGAGCTCAGGATGCAAGCAGGTGGCTTGCACTCATCAGTAGGATTGTTGCTGCTCTTTACTGAACTTCTTAACGAGTCGCCTAGAGATAAATGGTTTGTTGTTTTCCCCTGCCTGTTATCCTTTAATGCCTAGTGGGGTTGATGAAGAGCTCATCCCATCTGCTACCTATCTAGGGCCCAGATCAGGGTCAGCCTAGGGTCAAGTATCTGACTCGGCGGATAGGTGGGTAACCTATCTAGGGCAGTGAAGTAACCCAGGGCCCAGTGATAGGCTTGGTCAGGGGTCACCATCTTCCCCTTCACAGGACACAAGGTTTTCCTTCTGGGGAACCGCGGGGACCGCTCCAGGCAGTGATAGTTGGTTCTGAGCTGTAACATCAGCCTGTGACCCGGCGGCGATCGTGGGGGTACAGTGCCCGAACCCCCACGATCGCCATGATTAAAAAACGCACACAAAAAAAAGCATGTGAAAAAATGCGCGTTTTTCCAGCTGCTTTTTTCCCTGCTAAAATGTGCGTATTTATGTGCAGATTTTCTAATAATAGCCTAATAGTGTCTCTCCACTGAGAATGATAGAGGAGTCTACTGCGTCCTTATGCCTCAATAGTACATGTTATATGAAAAAGAGTTTTTGTTGATGAGCTAACAATGTAACAGCCTAAAATACAATATTGATTTCTTAGCAGATATTATAAGAAGCGTCTTACATAATTGAATCATAAACCAGAAAACAGCACAATTTCACCCCATTTACTGATTATGTAACAACCACATTCCATATTACTCCCGCAGTGACATGCTATCCATGTTACTCACATGTGGAAACTCGTAAAATACATGCCTAGTGCACAAACAAAAAATAGTAATGAACATGCCAGTCAGACATACTCAAGAAGAGCAACTGGAAACAATCCTGTTTATTGGCAAAGATACTGTATGATAAAATGATTAAATATAACTTAAGGTTATTTTGCAAAATTTTAAATATAGTCAGGCTACAAGTATTTGCACCTATTTATTTTCACTTGGGATTGTAATTTCATTTTGGATGTAAAACTGAAAAAAAATTAGTGTGTTATTCGAAAAAAAAAAAAAATAAAATAAATTTTATATCTATATATATATATATATATATATCTATATATATATATATATATATATATATATATATATATATATATATATATATACTAGCTAGCTGTAGTACCCGGGCGTTGCCCGGGACAGTAACTGTCCCTCTGTCTCTTTCCAAGTCTGTCTCTTTCCTTGTCTCTTGTCATTGATGTAGAGCTCACCACCTCTCGTGGTCTCCTGTTCCACTCCCTGACTGCCCTCACTACCTCCCGTGGTAGCCTGTTCCACTCCCTGACTGCCGTCACTACCTCACATGGTCGCCTGTTCCACTCCCTGACTGCCCTCACTACCTCCCGTGGTAGCCTGTTCCACTCCCTGACTGCCCTCACTACCTCCCGTGGTAGCCTGTTCCACTCCCTGACTGCCCTCACTACCTCCCGTGGTCACCTGTTCCACTCCCTGACTGCCCTCACTGTCAGAACGTTTTTACTAATGTCTAATCTGAATCTCCTTCCTTTTAGTTTCATCCCATTGCTTCTTGTACTTCCTTGTGCTAATGAGAATAGGGTAGTTCCCTCTGCTCTGTGACCTTTCAGATATTTGTAGACCGCTATTAAGTCTCCGCTCAGCCTTCTCATTTTCAAACTAAACATCCCTAGTTCTTTTAGCCAGTCTTCATATGACATGGTTTGCAGATCTTCTAACATCTTGGTTGCTCTTCTCTGGACTTCCTCCAATATATCCATGTCTTTCTTGAATTGTGGCCCCCAGAACTGTACACAGTATTCCAGGTGGGGTCTGACCAGGGCAGCGTATAGGGGAATAATTACCTCTCTTGATCTAGATTCAATGCTTGTCTTGATACATCCCAGAATTTTGTTGGCCTTTTTAGCTGCAGCTCCGCATTGTTGGCTCATGTTGAATCTGTGATCTACTATTTTGCCCAAGTCCTTTTCCCCGATGCTATCACCTAGTTCTATTCTTCCTGTACTATATATGCTTTTTACATTTCTTTTACCCGGATGTAGGACTTTGCATTTGTCCCTGTTAAAAACCATCCTGTTCTCCTCGGCCCATGGTTAACACATAGATAGAACGTTATCCATATTATAGCACCTATGTACCATGATAAAGAAAGAGATTATAGTTCCTTTAAATAATATCACTGCATAGTGATAATTGCAAATACACAGGAGATACTTCATGACAAAGTCTATTTTAATAGAATGTAGTAGATGTATGCGTTCTCTGGAGTGGAACCACAATGCTCAGCACAATAAAAATCCAAATATGTGAGACAACATATAAATTACATTTTATACATATATCATGCAACAATATAACATAGTACCTGGTGGCTTTCCTGATGAAGTGAGGAACACTTTGAAACACGAAGAATAAACCACCTTTGATATACTGTAGGTTCCAAGCATTCGGCTCTTTGATTTTTTCCAGCAGCGCAGAAAGAAAGGGCTCCTTTATGTTTCTTCCAACAATATAATATAGTTACCGTACAGATGAATGAAGGAGACTCTCTCCACCTTATGTTTTTCCCCAGAACATCTCAGAATGAAATCTCAAGACTATCAATGCATTCTAGAGCAAAATGTGCTGCTCAGTGTCAGAAAGCTTGGGCTGAGTTGCAGGTCATGGGTAGAGATGAGTGGACCTGTGGAACTTTGGATTTGGCTGGACTTTAGTTAAAAGTTTAGTTAAAAGTTCAGTCCGGGAGTTAACCTGAACTTGACCCTGGACCCTGAGCCACCTATAAATTAATGAAGGCCTGAATTTGTGTGCTGTAAAATAACTGTAAAATCGTCATAGTAAGGGCTAGGGGTCTGTAAAATTAAGCAAAATGGGAGCAATTGCCCTGTAAACAAATGTGGATAGGGAATAAATAAAAAAAAAGACGTGTGCTCACGCCTATTTTTGATAGCCAGCGCAGGTAAGGCTATGTGCGCACGTTGCGTACAGTCACTGCAGAATTTTCTGCAGCAATCTGAAGAGCACACATGCACTTCAACTCGCTGCAGAAAATATCCGTAGTGAAAAAAAAAAAAAGCCGATTCCATGCGCTCTGCCTGCAGCTCCTGCCATAGACAGTGCAGGGGCTGCCGGCAAAGCGCACGGAAGTAGTGACATGTCACTTCCCCTGCACAATCTCCATAGATTATGCAGGGGACGCAGGACGCATGCAGTTACGCTGCGCTACAAAGCGCAGCGTAACTGCATGTAATTACGCAACGTGCGCACATAGCCTAAAGCAGACAACTGCAGGCTAACAATCCTCATTATTTAAATAAATAATTAAAAAAAAAATGGTGTGGACTTCACCCTATTCTTGATAACCAGCCAAGAAAGCAAACAGCTGGGGACTGGTTTTATCAGGCTAGTAAGGCCCATGATTATTTGGCCCTTCCCAGCCTCAAAATATCAGCCTGCAGCTGCCACCACACTAGGGCAATCAGGAAAAGCCAAGTGAAGCACTGGAATTGGCGCATCTAATGGATGTGCCACTTCTGGGATGGCTGCAGGCTGCAATTTTTAGGCTGGGAGGAGCCAAATAAACATGGGCCTTTCAAGCCTGCTAATACCAGACCCCAGCTGTCTGCTTTATCTTGGCTGGTTATCAAAAATAGGAAGGACCCCCCATGTGATTTTTTTATTATTATTATTATTTAAATAATTCATAAAAATGACCAGGGATCCCCTATATTTATGATATCCACCCAAGGTAAAGCTGACAGCTGAGGGATGCAGTCCACGGTTGTCTGATGTATCTCCATTGGTTATCAAAAATAAAGTGGAAGCCCATGTCTTCTCTTTTTTTTTTCTTTTTGTTCACAGCAGCATATAGTCAACTTCCGCATGCAATAAAGCTTGCTGCACTGCAGCCTTTCAACAATCTTTATTAACATACAAACAGCACTTGAACTCCGTACTACTCTGGCCCAAGACTTTCGGTTCACTCATTCCTTGTCATGGGTCCTCCAGTAAGATAATAATTAGGGATGATCGAATAACTCAAATATTCGGCTTTGCGAATATCCGACGAATAACTCGCCGCTATGCGACTATTCGATGCACAATGTAAGTCTATGGGAAGCCCGAATAGTTCCGAATAGTTGTTATTTGGGTATCCCATAGACTTACATTGCGCATCGAATATTCGCAACTAGTCAAATAGCGGCGACCTATTCGGAAAATATTTGCAAAGCCGAATATTTGAGGTATTTGATCATCCCTAATAATAATCCAAAACAATGGCTAAGAGCAAAGCACCGGACTGTTCTGAAGTGGTGACTATTAGCCCTGATCTAAATCCTATTGAACATTAGTGGAAAGAGCTGAAACCTGAGACCAAAGGAGCAGTTTGTTCATGAAATGTTGGCCAAAATACCTGTGGATGGGGGCAGTGGTCCCATGGAGAGTTGCAGAACTTGTTTGTTTGCAGTGATTTCCTTAAAAGGTTGTGCAACAAAATATTAAATTAAGAAACCATCATTTTTGTCCAGGCTAGTTTCATTAGTCTGTTCTTTTCTGTTGAACCACAATTCAAAGGCAATATCTGATCTTCATTAGTTCATATTCTGTAAATTTAAATTGAAAGTTACTTTTTGTCAGTTTCAAATGATTTCAGTGACCATTGTGGGATTTTCTTACTGTAACAGAAGGGACCAACAATTTATAAACATTTTCCTTAGGTGTCTATATAAGGCCTGTTTCACACGTCAGTGAAAAAACACAGACGTTTTTTACTGATGTGTTAAAAACGCATATGTCCCTTCGTGTGCCGTGGGTTGTCCATGTGCATTCCGTGATACGTGATCCGTACTCTGTGATTGCACATGGCGATAAACTCACCTGTCCCGCTCCTGCTGTCCGAGTTGTTGAAGTCTCTGGCTCTGCTGCATCCGGCCACCGCTGTCTCTCCCCTCTGCAGCTACTTCCGGGTTGGCTCTGGCTGCATACATGAATATGCATGCAAGTAATGAGCCAGCCAGGAAGAAGCAGCGAGCAGAGGCAGAACACAGCACAGGAGATCGGTGAGTTTAAAATGCTTTTTATTTTTAATGTACATTTTTTTCTGGTATGTGTTTCACGGATCACACCATAGTGTGGTCCATGGGACATCAGTGATGCCAGAAAAAAACATACGGATACGCCGTACGGAGACACGGTCAGTGAAAAATCACTGATGTGTGTGCGGACCCATTGATTATAATGGGTCTGCATATGTCAGTGATTCTGGTACGTATAAAAGCTAGCACATACGTGCCAGAATCACTGACGTCTGAAGCAGGCCTAAGAGAGACACACTTCTTTCCAGTGTTGTGTATACAGTCAGCATACAGGGTGTGTGTGCTCTATGGATGAAGCCGCCAGGTAGACTAGTCTGACAGGCGTGTCCCCAGCAGCTACTCCTCACCCTCTCCCTATGAGTGACAGGTCTCTCCCTACAAGAATAGGAAGAGACCTATCGTCTTTTGGAGTGGTTGGAAGAAGCTGAGAGGATCCACCTTCCAGAATAATCTGCCTCACAGTTTGGGCCTTGGGACCTACATCCTTCTCTGAAACACCGCAGCGTTTCAGACTGAAACATAACTGGCTGGGATAATATAGTCTGTGTCTGATTCACGCTGCCCGAACAGCTGTCAATTTCCTTTCAGAATATACATTAATACCCAGTGGCGTAACTAGAGTTCGATGGGCCCTGGTGCAAAATTTGAACCTGCCCCCAATCTCTGCATGTTGTTCAGATGTATGTGTATGTATACATTTAGAGTTCTAAAACCTATAAAGATATATGTGTTGCCGTCACCCCCATTATGTACTAATGTTTCCCATCCTGTTCTAATATACCCTATCCTGATCTACTTCCAGGTAAATATGTTCCTCATCCTGGTATATATGCCCTCCATCTTGGCATCTCCCACATCTTGGTAAATATGTCCCCCATCCTGGTAAATATGTTCCTCATCCTGGTATATGTGCCCTCCATCTTGGCATCTCCCACATCTTGGTAAATATGTCCCCCATCCTGGTAAATATGTCCCCCATCCTGGTATATGTGCCCTCCATCTTGGCATCTCCCACATCCTGGTAAATATGTCCCCCATCCTGGTATACATGTTACCCATCCTGGTATATATGCCCCCATCTTGGCATTTCTCCCATCCTGGTATATATGTTTCCCATCCTGGTATATACTGTCCCCCTACTGGTATATATGTTCCTCTCCTGGGCCCCTCTTGGTATATACTATAATCACCCTGCCCAACTGCCACGTCGTGCGACATACTCATCTATAGCAAGCGGTCGTGCAATGGCAACACATGACGTCATTGTCATGTGCCACATCAGTCATTGGGACGCCACTGAAAGCTGCTGGCTTCTGTTTGTCGGCACTGTGTATTGCAGTGCAGGGACCAAACAGGTCTTTGCGCTGCGATATGTTTCAACTGGATGTGCACCCTCAACAAACACACATCAAGCTGAAGTATAGGCTGGGGCCAACGCGCCCCCTGCAACCTCCGGGTCTGGTTGCAGTCGCGATCCCTGTGACCTCAATCATTCCGCCCCTACTAATACCCTAGATGAGTTAGCAGGGAATAAATGCATTGGTGGACATTCATGCACAAGAGTGGCTCTCTTCACTAATTTCTGTGGGAATTACAAAAACTGTTTGCCTGGATTCTTATGTCTCCCATAGACATATATATATAAATTTCCAGAGATACAGCTATATTTTTGCTCTTCCTTCAACTGGATGTGGTGATACCCACAGCGGTGAGTGGGCAGGAAATGGGGGTCTAAATGACGAAGGTGGAAAAAACCCTCTAAGCTGCAACCTTTATTCCATTCCAAATTAATAAACCTTTGTGCTCAGTTTGTATAAATATTTGTATATATTTAAATTATAGAAAAAATGTGATAAAAAATGCAGATAAACCACTTTCTAAAATTAAGGCAAAATATATTTGGATGGAATTTTGAATAACAAACAGAGGCAAGTAAATTAAATGTACCAATCACCTGAAGGCGCGGACATCATGTATGGTAATGCAATATGTCTAAATAAACATTTGGAAGTTTTTGAAATTTAGACATTTTTCTAGAATGTAAACATCAGACAAAAAGAACACAAATAGCATTTTCCCAAGGTCAGCTTTACTTTATGCAAAATATTTAGTCAGCGTCTTTGCAGTGGTAAACATATCAGCTTCTCGATATTTGTGCCAAACTATTAGGGAGGAAATGCTTCAGCTAATTTCAGGTTTTATTTTATCGCTCATTTTAAAAGATTTCCAGTCTGCGGTCAGTTCTTCTTTTAGTAAATATATTAAGTTCTACTTGATTGACAGATTATTTTTTGCTTGTTTCAATACATTTTATTGTAGTCAGTGTACGCACTGTGGTGGATCGGCTCACTTAGGCTACTTTCACACATCCGGCTTGAGCCGTGCGGCTCAATCCGGCTGTGCAAGCTATGCAACGGATGCGGTGAAAACACCGCATCCTTTGCATAAGTTTTTCCCTTGCGGCCCGCCCGGTTTTTGCCGCTTGCGGCATGCTACTGAGCATGCGCAGTGGCAAAAACCGCATGCGGCGGCCGGATGCGGTATTAACCACATCGCGCTGCATCCGGCCGCCATAGGCATGCATTGAGAGATGCGCCGCATCGGCCGAATGCGGCGCAATGCGGTTTTTTTTGCCGCACGAAAAAACGTGCCAGGCAACGTTCCATCCGGCCGCCGCATCGGCTAAATCTGCCGCATGCGGCAAAAACCGGATGGAACGCAAGGCCATGCGGCACAATGCGGCACTAATTAAAGTCTATGCAGGAAAATCGCAACCGGCAGCAAAAAAAAACGGTTGCGATTTTCCTGCAAAGTGCCGGATTGTGCCGCAGAAGAAAAACCGGAGGTGTGAAAGTAGCCTTAGCTTCTTCACAAGGGAGACAGAAGAAAGGTTTCTTCATTTTCAGCAGGTTTATTAACCCTCGGATGGGATTAATGTGCCTGACAGGCGCTTCTCTTTTACTTTCATTTCTCCCTCCTCACCAGATTTTCAGGAAATCCCCTCTCTCCAGGTAGTCTCCTGGCTCTAGCTGCTGTGTGAAACCTGATACCACAGTTGTCTGCAGAGCTTCATGAGGGCAGATATACCTGTGCTGGCTTCTCAGGCTCATTGTTCCCGAACACATCACACTTTATAAGGTTGCTCTTGCTCTTTGCTCTGAAAATGTGTTTTTTTTCTAGGGAAACTTCAGGATCTAATTCTGAATAATTATGTGTGTAATATTGTAAGGGGTGGGCAGACCCCTTACAAGGAAGCACAGGTTTTCTCTGAAGTGGTTAATGCTGTCCCCATAGAAACTGTACAGGAGGGAGGAGGAGCCGGCAGCTTAGGGGGAAAGGAAGTGTGTGCTGAAGGCAGTTGTGTCCGGGACGGGAGAGAAGAAACAGCCAGGGGCAGAGTGTGGGAGCTGAGTGGGCAGAAAGAAAGAAAGAAGGGAGCTGGAAGAACAGGGAAGCCGGAGAGAAAAGGAGCGGGCGGAACCTCATAGTGCGAAGCAGTCCCGGTGTGGGTCCGGGCTGTGGGTAGCCATAAGTGGGAGCCAGGTGAAGTAGAGTAGCCGGGCACATCCCCACTGGAGGAGACGTCAGGGCAGGCTTTCCCCAGCTAAGAAAAGAACGTGAAGTCATCTGTAACTGCCGGTTTTTTGGAAAGAGTTGTGAAATAAAGAATGTCTTTTATTTGCATTGAACCATGCCTGGAGAGTGTTTATACGTCGGACGACATCTGCACCACCACACTCTGCCCCACCAAGACATCTCCCGTCCCGATAGTGACGGCGGAGCCAGGGGTAAGCCTGACAGAAGGGGCCACGACTACAAGCCCAGAGGCGCCCCTGGCACCCCGTTACATGTGGCGTAGTCGGCAGGATCCGGATCATATGCAAGGGGTCCCACTCCAAGAAGAAGGAGATCAAGTGATGCCGAGGACACTGGATCCAGATTATTGGAAAAGAGTCCCGATCCCATGGTGGGAAGAGGAAGAAGTGCCTAAGGCGTTGGACCGGGCACAAGATGGCAGCAAGATGGCCGTTGTCTGTGAAGACACAGAAAGTGCGCGCAGAATTGGCGCCAAAAGAAGAGCCTGGGGCTGGCCGGTGCCGAAAAAGAAGTTCGGAGTACTCCGCCCAAAGAGGGGAGGTGCCGGTCCCAGGGCACGAAGGAAGATATGTAAAGTGGGCGGTGTTCCAGAGAAAAAGAAGAACCGCCGCGTAGGGGTCGACCTGATGTGTGAGACTGGGGGTGGAGTATACCCAAGAGCGGGAAAAGTAAGCCCGCCTCCACTTCCTCCAGCATCTCCACTGACCCCGACGCCATTACCAGAAACGCTGACTCCGAGCAAGATGGAGACTCCAGGAAGACAGCAAGCTGCGGTAGCCGCACTAGTAGCGACTAGCCTGGGCAGAGGACGCCCGAAGCAGACTGCGGCTGCGGAAGGACCCACCCTTAACCTACCGGCTGTGCCAGGAGGACCGGAGCGGCCCACTACACAAGAGGCCGCACAGTGGCAACAGGAAATCGAGTGGGAGGAATGCCAGTACCGGCGGCGGTCGCAGCAAAGATCGGTGCTAGCTGAACTCTCCCACCCGAGACGCACATTGGCCGTAGCTCCGGAAGTGATGCCCGGACCGAGCGCTGACCCGGAGAAGGGGACCCCGGCGGTGTTGGCTATCCACCAAAACCTGACCACTCATCCGGTCATCGTCATGGGCAGCCCTCAGCCGTCCCGTGCAGCGACCCCCTCACCCCTGTCGGGGGCAGAAGAGACCAAGCCGGAGACCGAGACGTTGGAGCAACCCGCCAACTACGAGCCCTTCCGGAGGCTGCGCCGGTTGCCCGGACAGTCCCTGTCGGAGTACGTGCAGGCCCAACGAACCGAATGGCAACGTGCATGTCATCCGGAGTGACTTTTCAAGACCGGAAGATGGCGGGCCTGTTTTTGTTCAACACCGGCGTTGTTTTGAGCCGGAAGAAGGTGTGTTGTTGGTAACCGTTCAAGTTGCTGAGCCCGGAAGAGAGCCTGATGCTGGACTGAGCCAGGGGCTCCCTCCGCGTCGTTAAGAAGATTTTTGCCGAGTTGTGTTCCTGCCAGCTAACGTCTAAGACCGGGAGTGCTGCAAAAGCCTCCGGGCAGAAACTCCACTAAGACCGGGAGTGCCTGCCGACGGCCTCCGGGCACGACTAAGACCGGGAGCTTCCAGGAGGAACTCCGGGCGCTGGACTGGTGTGCCCTTGCGGGTGCCCTCAGGTGAACATGTTCGCAGTTTCATTAAAATGACTTTGTTTAGTTTTAAAATGTGATTTTAGATTTGTGCCTTGCCGGGAGGCTTAGGCTTAAAGAGGGGAGGTATGTAAGGGGTGGGCAGACCCCTTACAAGGAAGCACAGGTTTTCTCTGAAGTGGTTAATGCTGTCCCCATAGAAACTGTACAGAAGGGAGGAGGAGCCGGCAGCTTAGGGGGAAAGGAAGTGTGTGCTGAAGGCAGTTGTGTCCGGGACGGGAGAGAAGAAACAGCCAGGGGCAGAGTGTGGGAGCTGAGTGGGCAGAAAGAAAGAAAGAAGGGAGCTGGAAGAACAGGGAAGCCGGAGAGAAAAGGAGCGGGCGGAACCTCATAGTGCGAAGCAGTCCCGGTGTGGGTCCGGGCTGTGGGTAGCCATAAGTGGGAGCCAGGTGAAGTAGAGTAGCCGGGCACATCCCCACTGGAGGAGACGTCAGGGCAGGCTTTCCCCAGCTAAGAAAAAAACGTGAAGTCATCTGTAACTGCCGGTTTTTTGGAAAGAGTTGTGAAATAAAGAATGTCTTTTATTTGCATCGAACCATGCCTGGAGAGTGTTTATACGTCGGACGACATCTGCACCACCACACTCTGCCCCACCAAGACATCTCCCGTCCCGATAGTGACGGCGGAGCCAGGGGTAAGCCTGACAGAAGGGGCCACGACTACAAGCCCAGAGGCGCCCCTGGCACCCCGTTACAATATTATGGCTTCATAAACCAGCACCAGATAAATAAAAAATGAACAGCCTTTCCGGCATAAAGAAAGCAAAACAGTACTCAGTGCGTCTATCTGCTGTGTCCACCTGCTCTGAATTGGGGTTGACTCTTTGCAACAAGAGATAGGTCTAGAGATCTGCTACGTCTATACACAGAACAACATGTGATTCCAGAGGCCTTACCTTTACCTACTGAACCACACCCTGAGGTGGAGATTTGGTGAACAGCCATCTTACCCATCTCTTTAGCTGTTCACAAAAACCTTGCCCTGTTCAGAGCTGTTAAACCCTCTTAGTAGCTAGGATACTGTAGAACGCACTTGAATTTACATCACTGAGGCTAATAATCTCAGTGATACATACCTCCCTGCTTGTATTTTACCACTGATCACCTTGCATTACATTGCAAGATGTTTTTTAACTCCTTAAAAATGCAAATTATTTGCATCTTAAAGAAAACCTGGGAGTTGCTGCTTGATCCAAATTTCAGTCATATTTTTACCAAGTTAAGCATTTATGGTTGAAATTATGCAGCCAGTGTCTGATACATATGGTCTGTAGATCAGGCAGCATGTAACAGCCCTAGGTTGTATTTCATGATAAATTTTTCTTTTCTTTTTAGTTTTATTCTGTGTCAAATGTAAAGAGAAATTACTTTTCTTTTTTTTCATTGATATACCTTGTTTTTATCCTTCTGGAATCAGTTGTATTTTTCAAAGGTAATGTCTTGGGGTACATATACACTGTGCAGAGTTATTAGGCAAATGAGTATTTTGACCACGTGATACTTGTTATACATGTTGTCCTACTCCAAACTGTATAGGTTGAGAGCCAACTACCAATTAAGTAAATCAGGTGATATGCATCTCTGTAATGAGGAGGGGTGCGGTGTAATGACATCAACACCCTATATAAAGTGTGCTTAATTATTAGGAAACTTCCTTTCCTTTGGCAAAATGGGTCAGAAGAGAGATTTGACGGGCTCTGAAAAGTCCAAAATTGTGAGATGTCTTGCAGAGGGAAGCAGCAGTCTTGAAATTGCCAAACGTTTGAAGTGTGATCACTGAACAATCAAGCATTTCATGTCAAATAGCCAATAGGGTCGCAAGAAGCGTGTTGGGCAAAAAAGGCGCAAAATAACTGGCCATGAATTGAGGAAAATCAAGCGTGAAGCTGCCAAGATGCCATTTGCCACCAGTTTGGCCATATTTCAGAGCTGCAATGTTACTGGAGTATCAAAAAGCACAAGGTGTGCCATACTCAGGGACATGGCCAAGGTAAGGAAGGCTGAAAAACCACCACCTTTGAACAAGAAACATAAGATAAAACGTCAAGACTGGGCCAAGAAATATTTTAAGAATGATTTTTCAAAGGTTTTATGGAGTGATGAAATGAGAGTGCCTCTTGATGAGCCAGATGGATGGGTCAGAGGCTGGATCAGTAAAGGGCAGAGAGCTCCACTCCGACTCAGATGCCAGCAAGGTGAAGGTGGGGTAATGGTATGGGCTGGTATCATCAAACATGAACTAGTGGGACCTTTTTGGGTTGAGGATGGAGTGAAGCGCAACTCCCAGACCTACTGCCAGTTTCTGGAAGACAACTTCTTCAAGCAGTGGTACAGGAAGAAGTCAGTATCGTTCAAAAAAACATGATTTTCATGCAGGACAAAGATGAAAAGATGAAAAAATAATGACATGGCCCCCTTGTTCACCTGATCTGAACCCCATAGAGAACCTGTGGTCCCTCATAACATGTGAGATCTACAGGGAGGGAAAACAGTACACCTCTCGGAACAGTGTCTGGGAGGCTGTGGTGGCTGCTGCATGCAATGTTGATCGTAAACAGGTCAAGCATCTGACAGAATCTATGGATGGTCGGCTGTTGAGTGTCATCATAAAGAAAGGTGGCTATATTGGTCACTAATTTTTTGGGGTTTTGTTTTTGCATGTCTGAAATGTTTATTTCTAAATTTTGTGCAGTAAGGCTCTGTGCGCACTGGGAAATGGAATTTTCTTGAGAAAATTCCGCATCCTCTCAAAGATTACCGCACCCGCGGTAAAAAACCGCGGGAAACCGCACCCGAAAACCGCATGCGGTTTGCCGCGGTTTGCTGCGGTTTTACCGCGGTATTATTGGCGGTATTGCCGCGGTTTTGCCGCGTGTGGGTTGGGATGTGCTTTATTGCATTCAATGCAATAAAGCACATTGAAAAAAAAAAAAAAAAGTCATTTAATGCTGAGATAGTAGACAGAAGAATAGATAGAGGGATAGATAGATAGAGGGATAGATAGAGGGATAGATAGATAGATAGAGGACAGATCGCTGCATTTCCCACGGTCGGCAGTGAGTTCACATTACCGGCCGTGGGAAATGACCGGTAGTTACCTCAGCTGTCTGCTGCATTCAGCCTGTGTCTGTGACAGTCGCGGCTGGATGTCAGCAGTGCAGGACGTCGGAGCCGGAGCTGTGGATTACGCCGGAGTTTTGTTGCGGGAGGGGTTAATAAAAGGGTGAACGAGGCTTGTTGGTTTTATTTAAAATAAAGGATTTTTCGGTGTCTGTGTTTTCTTCACTTTACTTACGGGTTGATCATGTCAGCTGTCACATAGACGCTGCCATGATCAAGCCTGGGGTTAATGGCGGTGATCCACCGCCATTAACCCTTATTACCCTGACAGCCACTGCTACACGGCTGCAGGAAGAGCCGAGGACACTCCCGGCACTGCCGCATATTGCATGCGACAGTGCCGGGGCAGCTGCGGCTGATATTCTCGGCTGTGGGAGGGGGAGTGAGGCGGGGGACATTACCCCTGCCCCTCTCCCTCCCCAGCCTGAGAATACCGGGCCGCCGCTGTGTGCTTACCTCGGCTGGACGGTAAATATGCAGCGGAGCCCACGTTCTTTTTTTTCTATATTTCCGTTTTCTTTCTATGTGTGTTCTATGTGTCTGTGTCTATGTGTTCTGTGTCTGTGATGTCTGTGTGTGTCTGTGATGTGTCTGTGTCTGTGTTCTATGTCTGTGATGTGTGATGTCTGTGTGTGTGATTTGTGTGTGTGTTTACTCTCTGCACGGCTTCCTCTTCTTGTAATGACATCACTTCCCTGCAAAACCGCAGCAAGTGATGTACATTACCGGAGGTAAACCGCGATATACCGCAGGGAATAACGCAGGAAAACGCAGTGAACCGCACAGAATTTGCTGCCTGCGTTATTCCCTGCGGGATTTCACGATTACATTGGAGTCAATGGAGTGAAATCCCGCAGCGATGTGCGGAAAAGAAGTGACATGCACTTGTTTTTGCTGCGGGATTCCCGCAGCAAAACATGCAGCTGTCAAATTCCGCCCAGTGCGCACAGGATTTTTTTTCTCCATAGGATTTGCTGGTGATTCACTGCAGAGATGTTATGAACATTTTCTGCAGCGAAACATGCAGCAAATCCGCGAAAAATCCGCGGCAAAATCCGGTAAGTGCGCACATAGCCTTATATTGGTTTACCTGGGGAAAATAAACAAGTGAGATGGGAATATATTTGGTTTTTATTAAACACTGTGTTGTACAGTACAAGCATAGTGGATGGGATTTCTAGAACGCAGCAAACACTGACCTGCGGTGCGTCTTTCCAGACCGCAGCATGTCAATTGTTTGCTGCGGATTCACATGCGGCCTCCGTAGGGAGAACACAGCAAGAGACCGCAGCACACTGAACCCTGATTATGGGCACATACCTTAAGAGGACACTTACTGATCTTATGTTGTGACAAAATCATTCTAGATTGTTTAAAGGGAACTTGTCACCAGATTTGGAGACTATAAGCTGTGGCCACCACCTGTGGGCTCTTATATACAGCATTCTAACATGCTGTATACAGTATAAGAGCCCAGGCCACTGTATGGAACGTAAAAATGACTTTATAATACTCACCTAAACGGTCGGTTCGGAGCAGAATGGTCAGATAGGTGTCTCCATTCTCTGGTACGGCGCCTCCTCTGTTGGCCATCTTTGTCCTCCTTTTCTGAAGCCGGGGTGCATGACGGATCCTACGTCATCTACACTAGCCGGCATTGAGGTCCTGCGCATGGGCACTACAATACTTTGATTTCTCAGGGCAGATCAACGTGCGCCTGCGCAGGACCTCAGTGTAGATGACGTAGGATGCGCCATGCACCCAGGTTCAGAAGAAGGATGACAAAGATCGCCGAAAGAGGAGGCGCTGCAACCGGAGAACGGAGACTCCCATATGACCCAACTCCACCGCAACAACCGTTTAGGTGAGTATTATAAAGTGTTTTTTATGTTCTACACAAAGGCCTGGGCTCTTATATACAGCATGTTAGAATGCTGTATATAAGAGCCCACTGGTGGTGGCCGCAGCTTATAGGGGCCAAATCTGGAGGCAGGTTCCCTTTAAAGCAGAGAAGTACTTTAATATCATCTAATATGATTTGCTGAATTAACACTAGTAGATTATTTGGTCCACATTGAGTAAGCCACAACTGACTGCAGATGGAATTACAATTGGTAAGAGATCATCTTACACTTATTGCTGCTCCAACGTAATGGTTTTTGCAGGTCACGTTTGACCAATATTGAGGAAACCCCTAGGTGCCCCATTATATATGAGTTGTAAAACACCTGGCAATTTTTTCCCATTAACTTTTTCACTATGACACCATTGGGAATGAAAATGTGCAAAAATGTCCTCGAGACTTTTAAACCTTCTATATTTGCTATAATTTCTTCTGAGAAACAGGTTAGCGAGGCGCCTGAGTCTACTGTATGCGGTCTGGAAGGACAGACATCAATCAGGAGTCTTCAGGTCTTGCTCCATAATTGCATAGTACATCTCTGAAAGGATTTATAACTTCCTAGAGATACAATGTCCTTTCTTAAAAGCAAAGTTAATGTCTGGGCAAAAAAAGACATATTAAGGTCATATCAAGGTCTGTTCCTAGTGACATATATTCCTGTATAATAGATGATATTTAACATTGCCAGATAGAGGGATGACCATACACCCTCTATCTGGCACCTATTCCTCAAGACCCCACTTGTGCGTATTTCTGCTATTACTCTTGTGCATTAGAGAATCTGTTACATATCTGCTTTTGCTTAGTGTCACATAAGGAATTCTTGTGATCCAGAACCTTTATATAGTGCCATATTGGGGTGCTCTGATTTTCATAACATACATCAGGTTTTCCCAGGAATATTATGGTCCTTTTCTGAAACGATGTGCCTTACTGTGGTATATTAATTCCCTTAGGGCGGCTTTGCACGTTGCAACATCGCACATGCGATGTCGGTGGGGTCAAATCGAAAGTGACGCACTTCCGGCGTCACTTTCGAGATTGTAGTGTGTAAATGCTAGATGATACGATTAACGAGCGCAAAAGCGTCGTTATCGTATCATCGTTGCAGGCTCCGACTTTTTCATAATTATGCTGCAGCGACAGGTACGATGTAGTTCCTCGCTCCTGCGGCAGCACACATCGCTGTGTATAACGCCGCAGGAGCGAGGAACTTCACCTTACCTGCCGCCGGCAGCTATACGGAAGGAAGGAGGTGGGCGGGATGTTTACATCCTGCTCATCTCCGCCGCTATTGGCCGCCTGCCGTGTGACGTCGCTATGACGCCGCACGACCCGCCCCCTTAGGAAGGAGGCGGGTTGCCGGCCAGAGCGACGTCGCAGGGCAGGTGAGTGCATGTGAAGCTGACGTAGCGATAATGTTCACTACGCCAGCTATCACAAGATGTCGTACCTGCGACGGGGGCGGGGACTATCGCGTGCGACATCGCAGCATCGGCTTGCGATGTCGCAACGTGCAAAGCCCGCCTTAAGCATTCATCAGGAGTATCTGAGGACGCAATGGTTCGTCTTTCTTGATATGGAATACTTATACCTGTGACGTCATTAATTCTAGTATGTTTAGTCAGCATTTTCATTAGGCTTTGATCTTCTCCCAAAAACCGTCCATTACATCAGCTGATTTTTCTTTTAAATCTTTTGACAGTGTGCATTGATTAAGGCAAAAATGGTGAAACGTCTGGATGCTGTCTTTACTTTTCTGCATAAATAAAATCACAACTTTGGACAGACTGAAGTTTCATTTTCTCTTATAATGAGTGCCGAAGTATTTTGACTTTAACTTGGACTTTTTTTTTTACTTCTGAGCACCAACCACAGTTGAGCCAGGCTTCTCCCTTTTTGTAGTACAAGAGACACGGCCACGTGCAATTCACTGTGAGAGGCCACGTGAGAGCTGACTCGCAAAAAAACGAGACCGGCGGGTCCCTGCTAAATTAAAAAAAAAAACCCAGATCCGCTCCAGAATCTGGTGCCCATATAAGTCTATGGGGACCAGATTCCATGGATTAAAAATGTCGGTGGAAGGGATAGGCGGGTAGGAGTGCGCGCGGTGTACTCACCAATGCTGTATCATGGCGGCACACTCCTTACGGGTCACGCTTTGCCTTCTGAGCCAACAATTTTATGTTCACTGCTTTGCTCACCCGCCGGCGTGTGTAATTGGTTTGAAGTTAGATGCTCCTCACCCTGAGTGTCAGCGTGTCAGCTGACTGTAACCAATCAGAAGTGCCTTGACGGCCGATGGGTGGGGAAAGCAGTGCAAGTGTCAGTATGGTGGTATAAAAATAAATTAATAAATAAAACAATCGACGCAGGGTTCCAGTATTCTGATACCAGCACAGATAAAGCCCATGGCTCTAGCCCCCAGCTGTCAGGCTTTATCTGTGCTGTGTATCAAAATAAGTCGAGAGTCACACGTGCAAGAGATTCGCATCACATCACCCGGCAGCTGCACACTCTCCTGACAGGAGCGTGCAGGTACATAGAAACACATGCTGCCGACCCACTCCTGTCAGGAGAGTGTACAGCTGTGCCGGGTGATGCGATGTCAGGCTCGTGCGAGTCCCTCGCAAGTGTGATTCCGGCCTAAGAGAAACCACATGCGGCTGTTTTTTTTTTTATTTAAATAAATAATTAAAAAAACAAAACAACGTGCGGTCCCCCCAATTTTGATACCCAGCCAAGATAAAGACAGCTGGGGGCTGGTAGTCTCAGCCCGCAGCCGTCCGGTATTGCCGCATCTATTAGATGTCAATCCTGGTACAATACCGGCTCTTCTCGATTGCCCTGGAGCGGTGGCAATCGGGGTAATAAGGGGTTAATAACAGCGCACAGCTGCTACTAAGCCCTAGGTTAGTGTGATGGCACAGGCATCTGTGAGATACCTTCATCACCAACCTGTAAATGAAAGTAAATAAGCACAGACACAGAGAAAAATCCTTTATTTGGAATACAATACAAAAACACACCCTCCTTCACCTCTTTATTAACCCCCAACACCCTGCAGGTCCGGCGTAATCCACACAAGGTCCCACGCCACTTCCAGCTCTGCTACATGTCACAGCGAGTGGCCATAGAGCAAGACCGCCAGCTGTGAGCGCAGACAATGACTGAGCCACAATGTCACACGCTGTCACAGGTTGGGGGCATGTCTGACTGCAACCAATCACAGACGACAGGACGGGAAAACACGGAAAGCTGTGTGTATGTGATAAGCCTAATGCGCAGTACAGGAAGTGAATGCGCGACCCGAAAGCAGTTTGCCGTCATGACACCGAGTCTCTGTAAGTATAAAACTCTCGCTTAATTCTTTTTTTTCTTTATTTTTTCTTTAATTTCCCCAGTGCCGAATCCGGATCGTACACCTGGATGGAATCCTGGGCCCAGGACCGCCACCCAGGCATCTTTGAAACCATGGGGATCCGGACCATAACAGTATGGGTCCGCTCAGCTCTAATAATGACATTATGCAGCAGGCGTGCACTCCAGTTCAGCAGCTGGGAGAGTGGCCTGGGGGGGCACTTGCCCCCCGGCCAAATGGACCAGTTCGCCCCTTTCCTAAGGCAGGAGCAAGCGCTTGCAAACTCTTTACATTGGAGCTCTAGATCTCTGGATCTTCAGGGCTCCTGTATTCCTCCGATGTTGCTTAGAGAAAGCTCCTTCTGATGCAGCATGGAAAGTTCACATTTCGGAAGTTTGTCTGAAAAAAGTGGCGCACGTTTTTCGCCATATTCCGTGACCCATAGCGTTCTCATTTTTCGGGATCTATGGCTCAGTGACGGCTTATTTTTTGCGACTCGAGCTGACGTTTTTAACGGTACCATTTTTGCGCAGATTCTACGTTTTGATCGCCTGTTATTGCATTTTGCGCAAAAGTTGTGGCGACAAAAAACGTCATTTTGGCGTTTGGAATTTTTTTGCCGCTACGCCGTTTACTGATCAGATTAATTGATTTTATATTTTGATAGATCGGGCGTTTCTGAACGCGGCGATACCAAATGTGTGTATATTTTTTATTTTTTTTAACCCTTTAATTTTCAATGGGGCGAAAGGGGGGTGATTTGAACTTTTAGGTTTGTTTTTTTTAAAACTTTTTTTTTTTTTTTTATTTTACTAGTCCCCCTAGGGGGCTATAGCGATCAGCAATCCGATCGCTCTGCACTATCTGCTGATCACAGCTACACAGCTGTAAACAGCAAATACGTGCACTTCCTGCTTCCCTGGCCTCCGTACAAAGCGAAAGTGAAAGTGGTTCATGTCTAGCCCAGGAGTCATCACATGACCCTGTGCTACCATGACAACCACCGGAAGTCACGTGATCATGTCACGTGACTTCCGGTATCGGGCAGTAAGTAAAACTTTACCGCGATCGCGTTTATAATGGCGCTGTCACATATTGACAGCGCCATTACAGGGGTTAAATGGCACAAGCAGATAACGATTCTGCTCGTGCCTAGTAGGCCCACATCTCAGCTGGGAAAATCAGCTGAGATGTGCGCCGATCGCGGCATGCTGCTGCCGGCATACCGCGGGCAGTAACGTTATGACCGCTAGGACGTAATTTTACTGCCCGCGGTCGTTAATGGGTTAAAGGAACATCGATGGCTGATCAAATCAGCTGTCATGTATCGAGAAAGTATAAAAGGAAAGGCAATGACCTTTGACGTATTTGAGTGGAGCCGTCCAGGTCTGCATTACCTTCAGGGACTCCACGTGGAGGGACAGTCTGGTCACAGGTAGGTTGTCTTCTTAGGAGAATTCGTGACGCCATTCTCGGTATTGCGGTCAGGGTGACCGCCACTGCAGATTAGGGGACGCCTGGGGCTGATGTTGAATGCAGTTAGATGTAGTGACAATGGATAGATTAAATACTTATTTGTCTCTGAAAAATGCAAATAAATGTATATAATTTATACAATGTGATTTTCTAGATTTTATTTGGGATATTCTATCTGTCACTGTTAAAATTAACCGACCCTTAAAATTATAGACTGTTCATGTCTTTGTCAGTGGGAAAATTTACAAAATCAGCCAGGGATCAAAAAATTGTTTCCTTCACTGTAACTTATTGATTAGTTTTAATTAACTTTTTTGGGAGACATATGCAAAAAAAAACCAACAATTACGCTATCGTTTTTTTGTGTTACTCTTTTTGATTTTTCTAAGCTGTAAAATGTTATCTTTATGCGATGTGTCATTGTGACTTTGGTAGTAACAGTTATTTTGTGAACTATTTTAATAAAAGTAAAATGATGAAAAAAATGTTTATTTTTTGGATTTGGATGTGGGTTGAAACAAAACTTTAATTATCTTAATTTGTACACTGTAAGTAGCTGAACTAGCGTTTATTTGATCAATTCAATAATATATGCCATCCTCCTGGTATATAGCCTCCCCATCCTCCTGGTATATAGCCTCCCCATCCTCCTGGTATATAGCCTCCCCATCCTCCTGTTATACAGCCTCCCCATCCTCCTGGTATATAGTACCACTCCAGCACACAATAAAAAAATAATGAATGATTGTACTTACCTACCCTGCGCGCCCCCAGCATCCTCCTGCAACACTGGCATGGCAAGTGACCAGCGTGTAAGCGGCTCTGCGCATGAAGTTAATGTGATGTGTGGCCACTTACAGCACCGGCAGCTGTCAGCATATTCTCTACTCCCCATGCTCTCGATTTATGTGTGGGGAGCAATAAATATTCATGGCCCTAATCGACGGCCAGCACATCACAGTGCAGGGACCCGACGGGTCTCTGTGCTGCAATGTATTTCAGCTGGATGCATACCCTCCGACATACATCCATTCTAATCAGGGGCTGAGGCAGGCCTGGGCGCGTAGTTATGTCCCTGCCTACATGTCCTCTCCGGCTCCTAGGAGAGCGCTTACCTGTGCCTGCGTGTCCTCCTCCTCTGCAGCCCCAGTAATGATGGTACGTCGGGGTGTGGTGCCGAGGAGCTCTTCTGCCTCAGTCCTGTCGCCACACTGTTCAAATGTATGCGCACCTGAAAGATGCACATACTTTTGAATAGAGGCGGGGTCTCCAAGTCCTTGACACCGCATATGTGCACGGTAACATCTAAATCCGAGTGGACAGAGAAACCTATGCTGACGTCATGCCCATGTGACCAAAAGGGGGCGTGACCTCCGCCAACATTGCTGATACCAGGAAGATACATTATTCTTCTAAAGCAGGCTTTACATGCTACAAGATCGCTATAGCGATCTCGTTGGGGTCACGGATTTTGTGACGCACATCCGGCCGCTGTAGCCATCTCGTTGTGTGTGACTCCTAGGAGCAATTTTGGATCGTTGCAAAAACGTCCAAAATCGCTCCTCGTTGACATGGGGGTCCTCTCCCAATTATCGCTGCTGTCGCTTGAGCGATGTTGATCCTCGTCCCTGCGGCAGCACACATCGCTACGTGTGATGCTGCAGGAACGAGGAACCTCTCCTTACCTGCCACACGCCAGCAATGAGGAAGGAAGAAGGTGGGCGGGATGTTCGTCCCGCTCATCTCCGCTCCTCCGCTTTGATTGGGCGACCGCTTAGTGACATGGCTGTGACGCCGAGCGAACCGCCCCCTTAGAAAGGAGGCGGTTCGCCGGTCACAGCGACGTCGCCGAGCAGGTAAGTACGTGTGACGCTGCCGTAGCGATAATGTTCGCTACGGCAGCGATCTTCACATATCGGCATAACGATAGGGACGGGTGCTATCACGCTCGCCATCACTAGCATCGGCTAGCGATGTTGCATCGTGTAAAGCCAACCTCAGTCCACGTGGGCATAGAGTTGATTATTATAGAAGTGGGGTCAGGGGGTAAGACCCCCAGAAAAGGGTGGGGTGCAGAGGGGGGGGGGGGCGAAGCCCCCCTTGCATGAGCATAGTTGACTGGAGGAAACATCACCACGCCCACCAGTGAAGCCCACAGGTCCTTCTACCCACTGGGATTTAGCCAAAACCATATGTGCAGGTCTGGGGACTCCCGCAGTGCAAGGGCTTTAGGTGAGTCACATGACTGTGATGTCATCAAAGGCCATTCTGCAACTGCGGAAGCTTCAGTAATAGTACAGAACTATTCTATCGCTGAAGTTTGATTGAAAGGGTGGGGGCCCCTCAGAGCGTGGGAGCCCTGGATCAGCTGCCCACCAATAACCACCGGCCCTTTCCAGGGACCGACTGGGAGCCACATGTCTGGAGGAGACGAGCCACATGTCAGGAGGAGATGAGCCAAATGTCAGGAGAAGGCGAGCCACATGTCAGGAGGAGGTGAGCCACATGGGGCTCGCGCGCGATGGGTTGGGGATGATGTACAATTTCATTATGAGTAAAAGGTTAAAAACACTCCATGACGTAATAGTAAGTTGATCGGAGTCCACTTGCTGGCATGTCTACTGATCCCCAAACCAGGGCTCTTCAGTTTGGTTGAGCATGTGCTCCTCCACTCTTCATTCCCTATGGGACTCTGGAATGATCCAAGAATAGTGGTCAGTGTCTCTGTCCCATAGAGAATGAATGTATTCAGAAATGGAGGTGAGCATACTTGGCATTTACTATTTCAACAGAGCTACATTCTTGGGATTGGTAGGGCGTCTCAACAGTCGGATCGATATTGATCAATAAGTTATTTGATTTTCCATCCTACCAAGAAGAGCAAATGTATTACATGGGTATGATACCCTTTACGTACCGAAGGGATCATCCAGGATTAGAGATGAATGGATTGCTTTGGGTAAATTTCCTTACCCTCCCAGCTTTGGTTGATTTGCCAAGCTAGCAAGACGATGCGCCACACAAATCACATGGTGTCAGGTGAGCAAATCACACGTTGTGCCGAAGACTTCGACACTTAGAAGATTTGCGCAGCTCCTGTCCACGGCCAAAGGGCAGTGACCTGGACCGTGCACTGGGGTTATGCAAGGTGATCAGCTCATCTCTATCTAAGGCTGGTTTCACACTACGTTTTTTTAACATCCGTCATGAACGTTTTTTTAACGCAAAAGCGGATCCAGTGCAAATGCGTTTTCATTTCAATGCATTTGCAATGGACTCGCGTTAACATGCGTTCACCTGCGTTTGCGTGCGTTATAGTGAGGATCCAGGGACTTGCAGTTTTTTAACATTTTTCAAAAACGCTACTTGTAGCGTTTTTGAGCTGCGTCCAAATACTGCAAATTGCTGGATCCTGACTAAACAGTATGCAAACGTATGTGAACGCTGGCATGCTGGTAAACAGGATCCTGCTTGCTCTACTGAGCATGCCCAGAACCAGTCTCGGGTGATCAGTCCCTCTCTCTCCTCCCTCTCTCACCCTCTCCCTCCACCCTCTCATTCCCCCCTCCCTCTCCTGTCTCTCTCTCCCACCTGAGAGCTGCGGACACTCGTAACCAAGGTAAATATCGGGTAACCACTTCTCTTAGTTACCCGATGTTTACGTTGGTTACGTGTACAGACGCTCGTAACCAAGATAAATATCGGGTATCCAAGCAAGTTACCCGATGTTTACCTTGGTTACGAACCTCCGCAGTTGTAAGAAGCCGGCTCCCAGTCTGGCACGTTTAGTTCCCCTCACTCCCGATCACATGACTCCAATGCCCGCCCCTAAACATCCAGTGACAGGATCCTGCAAAATAACACATGCGTTAGCATGCGTTTTTTGCTGTAAAAGCAGGATCCGCTTTTACAGCAAAAAAACGTTCATGACGCATGTTAAAAAAACGTAGTGTGAAAGCAGCCTAAGGCTACTTTCACATTTCCGTGTTTTATCCTCAGTCACAATCCGTCGCCTTGAAAAATACGGTATCAGTTTTTCCCCATAGAGTTGTATTAATGACGGATTGCGACTGATGGGATTGCGTTGCATCCGGCGCGCGAAGGATCAGTCGTGGAATGACTGACCGTCGGGCAGAAGCAACGCAGAATGTAACGTTTTTTGTGTTTGGCGAAAAACGGACAGCGACGGATCCGTCATTTGGTATAATGGAAGCCTATGGGCTCGGAATCCATGAAATGACAGATTCCAGTGACGGATCCGTCTTTTAGCAACTGAGCATGCTCAGATGTGTAAATTCCTTTCTGGTTAAAAATCTTTCTCTCCTCTCTCTCTCTCTCTTTATCCTTTCTCTTCTTTCTCACTCTCTCCTTTCTTGCTCGCTCTCTTTTCTTTCTTTTTCTTCTTTCTTTTTCTCTCTATCTCTCTCCTTTCTTTCTCTTCTTTCTCGCTCTCTCATTTCTTTCTCTTCTTTCTTTCTCTTCTTTCTCGCTCTCTCCTTTTATTCTCTTCTTTCTCTCTCCTTTCCTTCTCTCTCTTTCCTTTCTTTCTCTTTGTTCTCTCCTTTTTTTCTCTTCTTTCTCTCTCCTTTCTTTCTCTCTTTCCTTTCTTTCTCTTCTGTCTCTCTCTCTCTCTCTCTCTCTCCTTTCCTTCTCTCTCTCGCCTTTCTTTCTTTGTCTCTCTCCTTTCTTTCTCTCTCTCCTTTCTCTTCTTTCTCTCTCCTTTCTTTGTCTACTTTCTCTCTCTCTCTCTTTCCTTTCTCTCCTTTCTTTCTCTTCTTTCTCACTCTCTCTACTTTCTTTTTCTTTATTTCTCTCTTTCTCCCTCCTTTCTTTCTCTTCTTTCTCGCTCTCCCCATTCTTTCTTTCCTTTCTCTCTCCTTTCTTTCTCTTCTTTCTTTTTCGCTCTCTCCTTTCTTTCTCTTTCTTTCTCTGTCTCTTTCCTTTCTTTCTCTTCTCTCTCCTTTCTTTCTCTCCCTTCTTTCTCTGACTCTCTCTCCATTGTTTCTCTTTCTTCACTCTCTCCTTTCTTTCTCTTCATTCTCTCTCCTTTCCTTCTCTCTCTCTCCTTTCCTTCTCTTTCTCTCTCTCCTTTCTTTCTCTCTCTCCTTTCTCTTCTTTCTCCTTTCTTTGTCTACTTTCTCTCTCTCTTTCCTTTCTCTCCTTTCTTTCTCTTCTTTCTCGCTCTCTCCTTTCTTTCTCTTCTTTCTTTCTCGCTCTCTCCTTTCTTTCTCTTCTTTCTCTCTCTCTCTCCTTTCCTTCTCTCTCTCGCCTTTCTTTCTCTTTCTCTCTCTCCTTTCTTTCTCTCTCTCCTTTCTCTTCTTTCTCTCTCCTTTCTTTGTCTACTTTCTCTCTCTCTCTCTTTCCTTTCTCTCCTTTCTTTCTCTTCTTTCTCACTCTCTCTACTTTCTTTTTCTTTATTTCTCTCTTTCTCCCTCCTTTCTTTCTCTTCTTTCTTTCTCTTCTTTCTCGCTCTCCCCATTCTTTCTTTCCTTTCTCTCTCCTTTCTTTCTCTTCTTTCTCTGTCTCTTTCCTTTCTTTCTCTTCTCTCTCCTTTCTTTCTCTCCCTTCTTTCTCTGACTCTCTCCATTGTTTCTCTTTCTTCACTCTCTCCTTTCTTTCTCTTCATTCTCTCTCCTTTCATTCTCTCTCTCTCCTTTCTTTCTCTTTCTTCATTCTCTCTCCTTTTTTTCTCTTCTTTCTTTCTCTCTCTCTCCTCCCCCTATGGGTTCATATGGTTTTTCTATAGTACATAACCTTTCCCACGAAGAAAAAAAAAAAAAAGAAATTGTACAACTGAGGGAAAAAGACTGAAATGTGAAAGTAGCCTAAGACACTTAAAAAGAGACTCTGTGTTCCTAAAGAAGCAGCACCACTTTTGTTTATTGTTTGTTTGTTATTACTAGATTTAATTTTTGCTAAAATTATATTTTGTTTTATCCCCCCCAAAAAAATCTCAATTCTGCTTTTGATTTTTGTGTATTGAAAAAGTACAATAGAGCAGACAAATAAAAAAAAATAACAGGTCACACACTGCAACGTGTGCAAAAAAATAGAGAATATCCACTGTGTCCCGGAATCACATGAGGCCTCTCGTGCTTCTTTTTACTCTGCAACTGATCTAAACTGATGGATGCAGTGATGACAAATTACAGGGATGGAAACTGATGCACTTTGGCAGAAATGAGCAGGATCTGTCATGATCATGATCAGTCTTTTTAATAAAAAAAAATAAAATACAAAAAAAAAAAAATCGACCCAGCCTAATACTGGCAATATGTGCATAGTACAAACATGGAGAATGACGATGCATACAGAAGTAGCCAAATACACACTTAATATAAAACAGATTAGGCTGATGCACACAGGCACCGAACCTCACGAGCTTTACAGCCTTCATCCATTGCCTTGTTGGACATTTTCTCCCCAAATGTATTTCTTTTTTACACGACTGTGCTTACAAAGTCCAATAACGCATGCTGGAATTTTTTCCTCTCTGTATGCAAAATTAGAAACATACTTAGGAGCAGTTGCGTAAGTTCAAAGCGCGCTGGTGGAAAATTTGGACTTTCCCCCCACCCCCACCTCATGTTGGTCAGATGTATGGGGCCTTGTAACTTTCTAAATCTTATAAAGACATACTTGCTACCGTACCCCCATTATGTAGTAATGTCCGCCATTCTGTTCTAATGTATCCCATCCTGTTTTTTTTTTCTGGTATATATGTCCCCCATCTTGGTATATATGTCCCCCATCTCGGGTCCATCCTGGTATATATGTCCTCATCCTGGTATATATGTCCCATCCTGGGCCCCTTCTAGTATATATGGCCCCATCCTGGTAAATATGTCCCCTTCCTGGTATATATTCCCCCATCCAGTGCCCCACCTGGTATATATGGCCCCATCCTGGTAAATGTCTTCTTCTTGGTATATATAGATGGGGATCTTGGTATACAGTATATGTCCCATCCTGGGCCCCATCCTGGTAAATATGTCACCTTCCTGCAGGCCCAGACTGACCATAGAGCAATTCTGGCAAATGCCAGATGGGTGCCTGTAGTGGGCCACTGTATCTGCAGTCACTGCTGCGCTCCTCAGCAATGTGTGTATGCCGGGCTGCACACTAGGTGCAGCAGGATGAGGAGGCAGCGCGCTGTGCTGTGCCGGCCCTGCTGTGTGATAGTGTGCCCATGCACACACTGCTGAGGAGCGCGGCTGTGGCGGTGCCGTTGACCGCAGCTTCCTCCTTTTTATTCAAATGTATTTGCGTCTTTCAGACAAATACATTTGAATTAACACAAAAAAGGTCTTTACATTATCGGACACTCCCATGATACATTTATAGCAACACCATGAAAAAACATTTGTCATATAACATTTCTTCAAAGAAGGAGCACTGAGATCCAAAATATTAAATAGTAATCTTTATTACAAAAATAGACACACAGTTAAAAAGATGTGCACAGTAAACAAACAAGCTGTAACAGCATAATATTGCACATAATGTAGTCAATCCAGGAATCAGATGACATTAATTGGTGCAATCCAAAGACGTGGTGAAATTTTCTACTGTAATAAACAGAATTATATTCTACCTGGCAGAGATTCTATGTCTGGGTAAGGGTCCTGAATATCTAAATTAAGTTCCACCATGGAATATCCACTTTCAAGTCCCAATCATGTGTCTAATCAGACATAGAAGTCAACTGAATGCCCATATATAGGACTATATCCGAACAACAAACCAACTGTCCAGGATTACAACCATTTCATATTTAGAGGGTAGGAAAATAGTGGGTGACGGATCAGTTTTATAACCTGATCATACCAGCTGCTTATGGCTCGGAGTAATCACACACGGGGATATCTCCACTTAGCCATATGTGAAACAATACTGGTCAATAATCATATTCCTATACCTGATCAGTCAGCCACCTTAAACACCCTTTTATCATAATAAGTTATCACAATTCCCTAGATAAAGTACAAATTTTGCATAGTAACCCAGTGACTGAATGGATGATGGATCTGTCAATCAATATAGTAAAACCTTATTCCCTGCAGGGAACGTAGTCCGTATAATACAGGCAAGCCGGTTACTAAAAGCACAGACTACCTCCACCAAAGGGGGATATCCGCACTAACATGTGTATGCTACACCGGTCAAAGTCCTCCGTTGAAGCTGGGCGCGAAACGCACGTCGGGGTAAGTGGCTGGCGGCACGGAGATTTACATACCCAGGTAAACCATGGACATGTGTTTGATGGATCTGGCTTTTTCGTCAGGACTTTGACCGGTGTAGCATACACATGTTAGTGCGGATATCCCCCTTTGGTGGAGGTAGTCTGTGCTTTTAGTAACCGGCTTGCCTGTATTATACGGACTACGTTCCCTGCAGGGAATAAGGTTTTACTATATTGATTGACAGATCCATCATCCATTCAGTCACTGGGTTACTATGCACAATTTGTACTTTATCTAGGGAATTGTGATAACTTATTGTGATAAAAGGGTGTTTAAGGTGGCTGACTGATCAGGTATAGGAATATGATTATTGACCAGTATTGTTTCACATATGGCTAAGTGGAGATATCCCCGTGTGTGATTACTCCGAGCCATAAGCAGCTGGTATGATCAGTTTATAAAACTGATCCGTCACCCACTATTTTCCTACCCTCTAAATATGAAATGGTTGTAATCCTGGACAGTTGGTTTGTTGTTCGGATATAGTCCTATATATGGGCATTCAGTTGACTTCTATGTCTGATTAGACACATGATTGGGACTTGAAAGTGGATATTCCATGGTGGAACTTAATTTAGATATTCAGGACCCTTACCCAGACATAGAATCTCTGCCAGGTAGAATATAATTCTGTTTATTACAGTAGAAAATTTCACCACGTCTTTGGATTGCACCAATTAATGTCATCTGATTCCTGGATTGACTACATTATGTGCAATATTATGCTGTTACAGCTTGTTTGTTTACTGTGCACATCTTTTTAACTGTGTGTCTATTTTTGTAATAAAGATTACTATTTAATATTTTGGATCTCAGTGCTCCTTCTTTGAAGAAATGTTATATGACAAATGTTTTTTCATGGTGTTGCTATAAATACATTTGAACAGTGCGCCAGGACTGGGCCCCGCCCCCGAGGTGCAGCAACGTGATGATATCAGCACCTTGCTGACGTCATCACAGTGATGCGGGCGCCGCACTGGATACATCAGGCTTCGGTGAGCGCTCCATGGAGGAGCCAAACAGACAGGCATAATTAATGGGGATGAGTGGGGAGGGGCTGAGGACACATAACGGGGAACATTTGAGGGAGGGGGGGAGGCAGGAGTGTGTAGTGATGGGATAGTGTAATTTGTGTGTGTAGGGGTTGATGGGGGGTGCATTGTATTATGTCTGGGGAGGGGGTAATGTGAGGTGCATTGTATTGTGTGCGGAGGAGGGGTAATGGGGGGTGCATCGTATTGTGTGTGTGTGTGTGGGGAGGGTGTAATGGGGGTGGTGCATTGTATTTGTTCGTAAGTGTAGGGGGTGATGGGGGGTGCATTGTATTTGTGTGTGTGTGTGTGTGTGTGTAGGAGAAGATGGGGGGTGCATTGTATTGTGTGTGTGTGTGTGTGTGTGTGTGTTGGGAGGGGTAATGGAGGGTGCATTGTATTGTTTGTGGGGGGAGTGGTAATGGAGGGTGCATTGTAGTGTGTGTGTGTGTGTGGGGGGGAAGGGGTAATGGGGGCTGCATTGTATTGTGTGTGGGGGGGTAATGGAGGGTGTATTGTGTGTGTGTGTGTAGGGGTAATGGGGGTGCATTGTATTGTGTGTGGGGGGGAGGGCAAATGGAGGGTGCATTCTATTGTCTATGTGTGTGTGTTGGGGTAATGGGGGTGCATTGCGTGTGTGTGGTGGGGGAGGGGTAATGGAGAGTGCATTGTATTGTGCGTGTGTGTTGGGGGGATTACAAAAGAGCAGTTTGGGGTGAATATATAAATAAATAATAATAATAATAGAGGGGCAATATGGAGGTATATTATGGAGAGAGGCAGTGTGGGGGTATATTATTAAAAGCAGTGTGGAGGGGACATTATGGAGAGAAGCTGTGTATGGGGACATTATGGAAAGAGGCAGCGTAGGGGTATATTAAGGAGAGAGGCAGTGTGGGGGTATATTATTAAAAGCAGTGGGGAGGGGACATTATGGAGAGAAGCTGTGTATGGGGACATTATGGAAACAGGCAGCGTAGGGGTATATTAAGGAGAAAGGCAGTGTGGGAGGTATTTTGGATAAGGGCAGTGTGGGGGGATATTTTGTGAAGGAAGTACAGCAATTATTTCTTCAGGGGCTCAGCATGGGAGATGTTTATATTTTTGGGGCAGTATAATGATACTTTTATTTTTAAGGGTGCTGTGTGGGGAAGTGCTGCTGAAGAATAAAGAGGGAGGTCTGCAGAGACGAGCAGTGGGCACGAAACCTCATCATGGCGTCTGTGCTGCGTGGAGACAAAAAGGATGGGAACGACTCAGAAGATGTCACCTTAAAGGTACCTGGATGTAGATGATTATTTGTGATATTGCTGCGTCTTATCCGTATTGTGGTTCCTGTATGGTCCAAAGTCTGATAATAACAACTCCCAGCATCTCCTCACCATTGTTAAGGACAATCTGGGAGTTGTAGTTTCCGGCATCTTCCGAGTCTTCCCATTGATCTGCATTGTAAAAGACAGAGCTGTTCTGAGTGGAAAACACCAGAAGAATGGAGCGGTCACTTCTTTTAATCACTTGATAGTTTTAGAAACCTGAAGTGGGTAAAAGATGCTCAAAATCCTGATCCTGTGCACAGCGAGGAGATGCATCTGGTCATTCGAGAATTTTTTCATAGTGGTTTCCATGGTGGGATCTGCCCCCAAAAATGTCATTGCACATTCCCTAAGTGGTATGTGTCCAAAATGATCACCAGTGACAACCACAGCTTCCCTGATCACCTCTCTGTTGAATAGGTCATCAGTATTAGTTCAGGGGGATCTAATTTTGTATCCCTGCCCATCGGCTATATGACGAGGCCGGAGCATTATATGGAGCGCAGCATCCTCTTCATTATCTGCGAGACCCAGCTCTGTAGGGAAAATAGCGGCTTCACCAGGTCCTGCTACTAAGAGCAATAAATAGGCCTGAGCTGTAATACTGGACACAGCCGGGACTACATGTTATATGATCGTGTTACACAACCTACAAGTGCACAAAGATATTACACATTCACCACGCGAAAAGTGGGCCTGTGTACCCCCAAATACCAGGGCTGAATGCGAGTCCCAGTCCGGCCCTGCCTTCCTGGTATATATGTCCTCATCCTGGCCCCCTCTGGTATATATGACCCCATCCAAATAAATATATCTCCTTTTTGTTTTATATATGTCTCCATTCTGTCTCTAATGCAAGAAAAAAAAAGCAAAACATTAATAAGGGTGGGCCATTTATATGGATACACCTAAATAAAAAGGGAATGGTGATATCAACTTCCTGTTTGTGGCTAATTAGTATATGGGAGGGGGGAAACTTTTCAAGATGGGTGGTGACCATGGTGGCCATTTTGAAGTCAGCCATTTTGGATCAAACTTTATTTTTTCCAATGAGAAGAGGGTCATGTAACACATCAAACGTATTGAGAATTTAACAAGAAAAACAATGGTATGCTTGGTTTTAAAGTAACTTTATTCGTTCATTGGTTATTTTCAATTTTATGACCACTTATAAAATGTGTTCAAAGTGCTGCCCATTGTGTTGGATTGTCAATGCAACCCTCTTCTCCCACTCTTCCCACACTGATAGCAACACCACAGAAGAAATGCTTGCACAGGCTTCCAGTATCCATTGTTTCAGATGCTGCACATCTTGTATCTTCACAGCATAGACAATTGCCTTCAGATGACCCCAAAGATAAAAGTCTAAGGCGGTCAGATCGGGAGACCTTGGTGGCCATTCAACCGGCCCATGGCGACCAATCCACTTTCCAGGACACTGTTTATGTAGGAATGCTCGGACCTGACACACATAATGTGATGGTGCACCACAACGGATACTAGAAGCCTGCGCAAGCATTTCTTCTCTGGTGTTGCTATCAGTGTGTGAAGAGTGGGAGAAGAGGATTGCATTCACAATCCAATACAATGGGCAGCACTTTGAACACATTTTATAAGTGGTCATAAAATTGTAAATAACCAAGGAATGAATAAAGTTACGTTAAAACCAAGCACACGATTGCAAATCACGTGTGGTGGCCCTTGAAAAAGGAACACGAAACGCGCGTTGGGCTTGGACCGTGGACTGTATTATTCTGCTAATCAGCATTTGGGGTATGTACTAATCTTGGTTGTGCATCTTCGGGGTGACTAATTTCCCCCTATAACCACGTGATACATGTTATTATGATAATGTGATTTGTTCCACATGGATGCGGTTCCCCCATGCTGATTGAGTGGGATTTTGTGTGCTATATGGAGTTTGAGTGAGGTTGGATATAATATTTAGACACTGATTGATGCATCTTTTTTGCCGCACTCTGATTACCACTGGCACTGTATCATTTACATCACAGTCCCGGTCCCCACCTTGACGGGGTTGAAATTGCTCCTTGTGATTGTCTCTATAATTACTGTGACACATGGACTGTGCCATGGGAGTGGTATACACTTATTTGTATGCTTGTATGTTTTATACATCTAATAAATTGTGTTGGACATTTTGTATCCACTGTGTGTTTCTTAACACATTTAACATGGTACCATATGTAGGAGTAGGTCCTGTTATGGGGAATCCAATTATTATGGGGGAATTTATTTGCACTTGCAAGTGCTGAGATATTGGATCAATATGTCGTCCCCTTATGTTTGTTTATATCCATATAAATGACCTACCCTGTACTCACCTTCTCTAGCTCCCACGTCTCGCGGCGTCCACCTATGTAGCCAACACGCACTGGCAGGCAGCGGACATCAGCTTCCATGCTATAGCAGGGCATGATGTTACTAGCATGTACCCCCAGTCACGGTGCCACTAACGTCAACTGCCGACCACTGGTTGGTCAGTATCATGTATTGCAGTGCAGGACCCGACGGGAGGGAACCTAAAGGGGGCTTTACACGCTACGACATCGCTAATGCAAAGTCGTTGGGGTTACGGAATTGGTGACGCACATCCGGCCGCATTAGCGATGTTGCTGCGTGTGACACCTATGAGCGATTTTGCATCGTCGCAAAAACGTGCAAAATCGCTAATCGGCGACATGGGGGTCCATTCTCAAAAATCGTTACTGCAGCAGTAACGAGGTTGTTCCTCGTTCCTGCGGCAGCACACATCACTCCGTGATAAAACAGTGTGGTACCACACAATGGAGTTTTAATGCTATACTTTATTAGAAAAAGATATCACAACAATCACCAACATACAATGTAAACATACTGACATAAAGGCTAAAAGGAGTAACCAAGCTGTATGGGGATCCAGGTATAGCAGTAATCTAGCCCACACGTGTATTTCAATCAAGGGTGGCAGTGGATACCATACCCATAGTGTGCAGGACAGGAACGTAATCCCCCACCAGTCTGGACATAAGAATGAACTGGCATGCATATACACCGTGCCAGGTGATTAACAACACCCCTGCAGCGGGCAAGTAGAGTCATACATACCAGGTTAGTCTGACGAGTGGGGAGGTATACCAGGGATCGCAGGCCCGACGCGCGTTTCGGCACACCTTTCTCACTCCGTGTGACACCGCAGGAACGAGAAACCTCACCTTACCTGCCTCCCGGCCACAATGAGGAAGGAAGGAGGTGGGCGGGATGTTACGTCCCGCTCATCTCTGCCCCTCCGCTTCTATTGGGCGGCGGTTCAGTGACGCAGCTGTGACACTGAACGAACCTCCCCCTTAGAAAGGAGGCGGTTCGCCGGTCACAGCGACGTCGCCGGGCAGGTAAGTAGTGTGACGGGTCTGGGCGATGTTGTGCAACACGGGCAGCGATTTGCCCATGTCGCACAACAGATGGGGGCGGGTACCCACACTGGCGATATCGGTACCGATATCGCAGCGTGTAAAGCCCACCATAGGGAGGATTTTTGTTTCTACTTGAATTCTGGGCCATTTGTCTTCTCCAGCCTCTATATATCATTGTACATAGAATAGTTAAAAGTGAATCTGTGAGATGGTGAAACAGCCCCCATTGTTCAGGACCAGAAATATGTACCTGGTTAAAGATTTGCATGGCAAAGCCCTGTATCACCTCACCAGCATGGTTTAGATGTATATATTTGTGTCACATAAATGTGAGCAGTGTTTATTGTATGTAACGTTACCACCTGCTGCTGTCTGTAATGATGTGATAATGCTTTATAAGAGACAAACATGTCATTATTCAACCACAAGAGGGCGCTGTTTCTCAGCACAGATAAATGACTGCAGTAGGAAGCTCAGATGGGGCGGAGCTACAGGCTGATATAAAAAGTACCTCACAGGTAGTATAGCGGCGGCCATCTTGGAAGCGGTTGGCAGTGAATGAACTCAGAGACAGAGGACGTGCAGAAGAGGGAAGAGATAATATTTGCGAGTAGAAATCTATCATCTTGACCAGAGCTGTGACAGAGCGGAGCTGACCGTGACCGTATCCGAATCCTTACCAGACGGGAGAAGATTGCTGACAGGACGCCTTTGTGAAGTTGATAGGACGTTGCCAAGGAGACAAGTCAGTGACCAGCAGCATGGCTCATCTGTTGGAGAGGCCTCTCATCTAACTGTACTTCAGACATATTGTCCAGAGCAGACCCGGGCCGGTAAGATAACTGAGGCCCACTGCGCCATCACATTGGGTAGCCGTGCACGCACCTCACACTAGTTTGGCGCAGGAATATTTGACACTGAGGCAGGGCCTGTAGTTAGTTTAGGCTAATATCACACATCAGTTTTTTTTCCATCAGGCACAATCCGGAAAAAAACGGGTAAAACGGATCCGGCGCCGGATACGTTTTGTCCCCATTGATTTGTATCAGCGCCGGATTGTGCCTGATGGCCTTGCGTTGCATCCGGCTTATGCCGGATCCGTCATAATTGCCTAAAGCGGTGGCCGGAGGGAACATATCTTGTAATGTTTTTTTGTCCGGCAAAAAAACCGCATCGCGCCGGTTCCGGCGCGATACGGCGTGTTTTACAATGGAAGCCTATGGACGCCAGATCCGGCGTAATGCGGAAAAAACGGATTGCGGCCGCCGGATCCGTTTTTGTAAACTGAGCATGCTCCAATGTATTGAAAAAAACGGATCCAGCAAAAAAAAACGGACAAAAAGGATGCAAAAACGGATGCGCCGGATCCGTTTTTTGACGGATCAGGTATATTGGAACCGTCAAAAAAAAGGATCAGGCACATCAGTTTTTGCATATTCAGTGCCGGATCCGTTGCATCAGGCACACACCGGATTGTGCCTGATGCCAAAAACTGATGTGTGAAATTAGCCTTAGGTAGGCAAGGTAAGGCTACTTTCACACATCCGGTTTGAGCAGTGCGGCTCAATCCGGCTGTGAAACCTATGCAATGGATGCGGCGAAAATACCGCATCCTTAGCATAAGTTTTTACATGCGGCCCGTCCATTTTTTTCCGGTTGCGGCACGCTACTGAGCATGCGCAGTGGAAGAAACGGCATGCGGCGGCCGGATGCAGTTTTTGCCGCATCACACCGCATCCGGCGTCCATAGGCATGCATTGGAAAATATGCCGCAGCGACCAGATGCGGCGCGATGCGTTTTTTTTTGCCGGAGCAAAAAACGTTGCAGGCAACGTTCCATCCGGCCGCGGCATCGGCTAAATCTGCCGCATGCGGCAAAAACCGGACCGAACGCAAGCCCATGCGGCACAATACGGCACTAATGTAAGTGTATGCAAAACAAAACGCAACCGGCAGCAAAAAAAACGGTTGCGGTTTTTCTGCAGAGCGCCGTATTGTGCCGCAGAGCAAAAACCGGATGTGTGAAAGTAGCCTAAGGCCCCTTTCACACATCAGTTTTTTGCCATCATTCACAATCCGTCAAATTTTGAAAAAAAATGGATCCGGCGACTGGTGCCGCTGGATCCATTTTTTCTCATCGACTTGTATTAGCGATGGATTGCCTCACCTTTCGGCTGCTTTCACACATCCGGTTTTTGCTGAGCGGCACAATACGGCGCTTTGCAGAAAAACGCAATCGGTTTTTTTTCCGCCGGTTGCGGTTTTTCTGCATAGACTTGCATTAGCGCCGTATTGTGCCACATGGCCTTGCGTTGCGTCCGGTTTTTGCCGGATGCGGCATATTTAGCCCATGCGGCGGCCGGATAAAACGTTGCCTGGCACGTTTTTTGTGCGGCGAAAAAAACGCATCGCGCCAGGTCCGGCGCGATGCGGTGCGATTTACAATGCAAGCCTATGGACGCCGGATGTGGTTTTTTGCACTGCGCATGCTCAGTATCAAGCCGCATCCGTCAAAAAACGGACGGGCCGCATGGAAATACTTATGCAACGGATCCGTTTTTTTCGCCGCATCCGTTGCATAGGTTTTTAAGTCGGATTGAGCCGCACTGCAAAAAAACGGATGTGTGAAAGCAGCCTTCATCTGTCAAAAAATGTTTGTCCATTGAACGGAGACGACATCCACAGTAACAATTTTTGTGTATGTCGAAAAAACGGACAGCGAAAGAAAGAAAGCTACTCACCTAACACTGTTCCCGCTTTGATCTGGTCTGCACTATGTATTGAGGCACAGCTAGGAAAAAGCAGACGTCATTGCACCTACTATTCTCTCAAACGCACAGACGGAGCTGAGGCTGCAGATACCGTGTGAGGGGGGCCATGTGGTGCAGGACGCCATTGTTTCCTGTCCTTTTGTTCTCCCAGACCACTAGTCGAATCACAAAAACGAAAGGGCTACATGTGGCCCTCAGGTCGTACTTTGCCCCGTGTGGGCTAATGCATGGATATGACAGGTCCACCAGCAGGGGAACTCTTTGTAGCCGCCTGTTATTTTAGAAACTTTCTACCTCATTTTCCAACCTTGATATTTTCAAACCATGAATATACACAAAGTGCCTCTAAGTTTGCAAGGAATAAAATAAAACCAACATACTTCTATTAGATGTATTTTGTAGGAAAAAAAAAATGAAATTTGTAAAGCTGATCCGTTGGTCTTTCCATTTTCCAGACTCCAGCAAGTAATAGCTATGATTATATTATAGAAGCCACAGGAAAATTAGTGAAGGCTCTGTGTAATGTTGCTTCCACCAGACAGAGGATGTAACCTAACAAACAGTCCGAAAATTCACAACTTTGCTGCAGTTGTAAAGGTTTCCTTATTGGCAAAGTATTATGCACAGCATCTATGTAGAGTGATATCCATGTAACTATTCCATGTTCATATCTAGGTAGGTTTTAACTAATCTAAAATATTTTAGTTATAGCCTTGAAACTTGCTTTACAACTCATCCACTCATGGAGGAAGAATCAAAGAAGTGACACCGAATTTATTGACTTGATGAGTAGCGATGGGCGAACCCGAACTGTAACGGCTCCTATTTTTAGGCTGGGGGGCCCAATAACCATGGACCTCCCCAGTCTGAGAATGCCAGCCCCCAGTTGTCTGCTTTATCTTGGCTGGGTATCAAAATTGGGAGGGACCGCACACCAAGTTTTTAATTATTTACTTTTATACACAGCCAAAATAATGCACAAAGCTGGGGGCTGCAGTCTCCAGCTGTCTACTTTATCTGCCCTGGGTATCAAAATACGGGGGGGACCCTATGCCATTTTTTTCCAATTATTTATTTATTTTACACTCCACTTCGAGGACCAAGACAGCTAGTGTGAGGGCAACCAATCACAGATGCCGGCAGTCTGACTGCAACTAATCACAGATTATACAAGTTGTATATTGAAGTATGTACTGATTATATAAATATTGTATATAATGTATATATTAATATATATAAACCTTTTTGGAAGTACTCATTTGGATTTTTTTTCTCTTATAGTAAGCAGTGACAGTGAATATTTATGAGATTTAATGAGTGGACCCGGAAGCAGTGTTACAGCCACGCAGAAACTCAGTAAGTATAATTGTCCTGCTTTAATCGCCATTTTGCTTCCTTTTGCTGCCCACTTGCTTTTACTTGTACTATTTTATAACACTTAAGGTAAGGGCACTTAGACTTAAATGGGGTTCAGCGGGGCCAAATTTACTTCAAGTCCGGTCCCGAACCAGACTTTTTTTTTTTTTTTTAAAGTCCAGCCAGACCCGCCGAATCCAAACCATCTGCAAGTTTGCCCATCTCTATTGAGGTGTTGATGACACAAACAGGAGGTGGAGCGATTTTCTATGTGTTAAGCTAACATGCTTTAGAATTTTTTACTGAATATATAGTACATATTCGTACTAATTGTACTAATTGTTTCTGACATCGAGAACTCCTATAACTCCTATAAAGCTAAAACTATACTGGATTTGGGGGTTGTAATTTGCAAGATATTTATATATGGCCAAATCTATGTAACCGCTAGCTTGTAAAATAGAAAGAGCAGAGCATGCGGTATACAGTAAGTAAGGTTCAGATTAGAATCCATTGGAAATGACACACAATACCTGTTCACGTTTTTCCAGTCTAAAGGGTGCTTTACACGCTGCAACATCGCTAGCTATCGCTAGCACCCACCCACGTCGCTGTTTCGTCATGGGGGTGATCGCTGCTGTAGCGAACAATAACGCTACGGCAGCGTCACACACACATACCTGCTTAGCAACGTCGCTGGAGACACCGAACAATCTCTCCTTTAAGGGGGAGGTTCGTTCTGTGTCACAGCGGCATCACTAAGCGGCTACCCAATAGCAAAGGAGGGGCGGAGATGAGCGGCCGGAACATGCCGCCCACCTCCTTCCTTCCTCATCGCCGGTGGACGCAGGTAAGGAGATGTTCGTCATTCCTGCGGTGTCACACATAGCGATGTGTGCTGCTGCAGGAACGACGAACAACCAGCGGCATGCACCACCAACGATATTATGAAAAGGAGCGACGTGTCAACGATCAACGGTTTTTGACGTTTTTGCGATTGTTGATCGTCGCTGCTAGCTGTCACACGCTCTGATGTCGCTAACAACGCCGGATGTGCGTCACAAACACTGTGACCCCGACGAAATATCATTAGCAATGTTGAAGCGTGTAAAGCACCCTTTAGTTATAAATTCTGATGGACGAACGTGCTTGCCACTGCTGGTTACACAATCGAGCTTCGACCATGTGAGTTTGAATATGCTTGCGTTTCCCATTGACTTACATTATGCTCGGTACTCGAGTTGCAGAGAGACAGACAGAGACTCAGACAGAGAGATTGACACAGACAGACATGGATAGAGACAGACACATACGGAAAGAGACAGACACACAGAGACAGAGACACACAGAGACAGAGACACACAGAGACAGAGACACACAGAGACAGAGACACACAGAGACAGAGACACACAGAGACAGAGACACACAGAGACAGAGACACACAGAGACAGAGACACACAGAGACAGAGACACAGAGACAGAGACACACAGAGACAGAGACACACAGAGACAGAGACACACAGAGACAGAGACACACAGAGACACACAGAGACAGAGACACACAGAGACAGAGACACACAGAGACAGAGACACACAGAGACAGAGACACACAGAGACAGAGACACACAGACAGAGACACACAGAGACAGAGACACACAGAGACAGAGACACACAGAGACAGAGACACACAGAGACAGAGACACACAGAGACAGAGACACACAGAGACAGAGACACACAGAGACAGAGACACACAGAGACAGAGACACACAGAGACAGAGACACACAGAGACAGACGGGAAGACAGACAGAGACAGACGGGAAGACAGACAGAGACAGACGGGAAGACAGACAGAGACAGACGGGAAGACAGACAGAGACAGACGGGAAGACAGACAGAGACAGACGGGAAGACAGACAGAGACAGACGGGAAGACAGACAGAGACAGACGGGAAGACAGACAGAGACAGACGGGAAGACAGACAGAGACAGACGGGAAGACAGACAGAGACAGACGGGAAGACAGACAGAGACAGACGGGAAGACAGACAGAGACTGGGAGAGAGACAGTTAATATCCCGGGTAACGCCGGGTACTACAGCTAGTATATGATAAAGCAGTAAAGCACTTGGATCCATAAACCAGAAAGTGTTATATCATACCCATAATAAAAATGATTTGGGAATATACCAGGGCTAATACGCCAAATAACCATTCTAATGAACAAGAGGTCCAAAAAGAGACCACCCGACGTGTTTCCCCTCTTAGTTGGAGGTTCTTCAGGAGTGGAAAAAAACAAAGTGCAAAGTCTGGTAAGAATCAAAAAAAGAAAAGGGGTCAAAAAATCCTGTGCAGAAAAACATAAGCACTTGAATCCCTAGTTCAAAACCAGGTATAATACAATATTAGACAAAAGCTAAGATAAAATCCCTAAATGAGCCCATATCAATATAAGCAGTATAGTCAGGGTAACTGAACGGATCCCATAGTAACATGTACCCATTGGCAAGATGGCAAATCAGACAGGGATTAACACTTAACCTGGAGGTCACAAACAAAGAGAGATGCCCCCCATCAATGTATACAATATGATTAAGGAACTAAGCAACACCCATAATGATATGTACCCATTAACATATAGTTATCACAATGACACAAAAAAAAACAGGATTAGTATTTCTCTTATAAGTCACAGTATTCCCAGGAATAGATGAAGTTCCCCTAGGAGATATCCAGTCCCCTGAGTTATGAGAGTAGCTGTTAACCGAATCCCCACATAATAAAGCATATGAGACAATGCTCATTCCCAGCCTAGATGCGGCAGTATCAGAAGAAAATTCACCATAAAATGTATTGTGCAATTTCTCCTGAGCACGCTGATACCTCATATGTGGTGGAAATCAATTGTTTGGGCGCAGGGCAGGGCTCGAAAGGGAAGGAGCGTCATTTTAATTTTTGTAAGCTAAATTGGCTGGAATCATTAGCAGACACCATGTCACGTTTGCAGACCCCCTAATGTGCCTAAACAGTGGAGCTCCCCAACAAGTGGCCCCATTTTGGAAACTAGACCCCTCAAGGAATTTATCTAGATGTTTGGTGAGCCCCTTGAACCCACAGGGGCTTCACAGAAGTTTTGAACGTTGAGCCAAGAAAATAAAAAAAAAGGTTTTTTTACCACAAAATTGTTACGTTAACCATGTAGCTTTCTTTTTCGCAATGGTATCAGAAGAAATGCACCATAAAATGTATTGTACAATTTCTCCTGAGTACGTCGATACCCCATATGTGGTGTAAATCAATTGTTTGGGCGCACGGCAGGGCTCGGAAGGGAAGGAGTGCCATTTGAATTTTAGAGCGCACAATTGTCTGGAATAGATAGCAGACACCATGTTGAGAAACCATGTTGAGCTTGGAGAACCATCCATGTGAGGTCTTGTTTTTGCGGGACGAGTTGACGTTTCTATTAGTACCATTTTCGACCACATAACATTTTTGGATCGTTTTTTATTTTCATTCTAGGTTGGTATAATTAACATGAAACAGTAATTCAGGAATTGTTTTTTGCGATTTTTTTTTTTTATTTATTTTTTTTTTTTTATGCCGTTCACTGTTTGGCAAAAGTAACAACACAGGTTGATTCTTTGGGTCAGTACGGTTACACCAATAACACATTTATATCATTTTATTATGTTTTGCCACTTTTATGTTCAAATTGCTGCAGAAATTTCTGCAGGGACAGAACGCTACGTGCACACATAGCCATAGGCTGTATAAAAGTTGAAGTAAGGATTTCAGTAGCCATCTAAGGGTCACTTAGGATAGTGAGAGGAGGTAAGAGTTCACAGCTCAGCAATATAGATAGGAAGAGACAGTCCTAAAGTATTGGCAAATACTTCAGACTGTAATGTGTGGTATAATTGCAGCAATGAATAAAATAAGAGTAGACGTTTGTGAATAATGCAAACTTTTAATTCATATAGGTAGAGAGAGATAGGAAAGGTTCCAGTCTCAGTGTCACTGATCAGTGATATGGTGTAGCTGGCATCAGTCCTGCTGCATTTGAATTATAAATGCACCTTTTTTCCCTTAATTGTTAATGCTCTAGAAAGCAGCAGCAAGGCAGCGCAATATTCTTTTTTTAAAAATAAATCTGAAATCAGTACCAGCCAGTAATGTTGTCCTCACACTCTGTGCAGTGCCAATTGTCCTTTCTCCTGGTACCTCCATATACCTGTATTAGTTACATGCATGTTGTCTGTTATTTGCTTATGCTATAATAAATAAAAAAGATAATTAAAAGAAGCAAAAAGGTTTCTTTCCACTGTCAGACACGACTGTACTTAGATTTTGCATTTCTTGTGCAATGCTTTTGTGAAGAAAAGGAATAATTGGTGTTTTTTTTTGTTGTTTTTTTTTTTAAATAGAAAAGAAAATTGCACAAAATCCATGACTATACAATTCGCAGTGTGTGTGTCGCAAACAATTATTTTTGCACAGCTGTTCTACAAGTCAAATTTTACACCCATACACACCACATTAATAGAGTACCTTGTTGCAGGTGTTAAAGGGAACCTGTCACCAGATTTGGGGCCTATAAGCTGCAGCCACCTCTAGTGAGCTCTTATATACAGCATTCTAGCATACTATATATAAGAGCCCAGGCCGCTGTGTAGAAAGTAAAAATCACTTTATAATACTTACCTAAACAGTCGCTGCGGTGGAGTTGGGTCATATGGGCATCTCCGTTCACCGGTGCCGGTGCCTCCTCTTTCAGCTATCTTTGTCCTCCTTCTAAAACCTGGGTACATGACATGTCCCATGTCATTCACAGACGACGGCATTGAGGTCCAGTGCAGGCTCACTACAATACTTTGATCTGCTCAGGGCAGATCAAAGTGCGCTTGCACTGGACCTCAATGCCGGCAAGTGTGGATGATGTAAAACGCGTCATGCACCCAGGCTTCAGAAGAAGGACAACAAAGATGGCCGAAAGATGATGCACTGGCACTGGAAAATGGAGACGCCCATATGGCCCAACTGCACCACAGCGACCGTTTAGGTAAGTATTATAAAGTGATTTTTACATTCTACAGCGCAGCCTGGGCTCTTATATACAGTATTCTGGAATGCTGTATATAAGAGCCCACTGGTGTTGACCGCAGCTTATAGGGACCAAATCTGGTGACAGGTTCCCTTTAACCTTCGTCAGGCTATAATTTTACAACGTTAACAGCGACTCCTTATCTCAGAAGGGGGTGGAGATATTTTATTGAAATTTGGCCAATATATTCTGGACCAAAACTGCAGAGATGTCACGAAATTTCAGCCCTCTACGACTTTTGGAAAAAAAAATGTATTGCAATTTTAAAACGGAATAGTTACAATTGTACCTATTCAGCCGGACAAAGGTTAAGCTTTTAGATGTGTACCTATCTAGCATTTCTAAATGCATCAGTTTTCGGAAGGGGGTTGAATTTTGTAATAAAAAATAGAAACTGTGCATGTGTTTTTGCTTACCTGTTCTACTAGTCCAATCTGACGACCCAACATGCCACCACTATACTGAGGCCAGCTGCCACGTTTTGCTTTCTGTACATGTACCTAGCTACCAAATATTTTAGTTTGGCAAGGGTTGAATGATTGGTGTTTAAAAGTGTGTCAAAAGTTATAGTGTGTATACAAAATGTATGGAAAAAGAAATAGTACCAATGACAATGGACAGAGTACTGTGGTAAAAAAAGAACCTTTATTACAGCTAAGGCCAGGTTCGCACACTGCGTCTTTTTGACGCTGCGTTTTTGTGCGTTTTTGGCCGCTAAAAACGCACAAAAACGCACCCGCGATTTGGTGCGTTTTTGGCTGCGTTTTGCTGCGTTTTTGATCTCTGCGTTTTGCTGCGTTTTTCAAATGCATTGCATGGGCCAAAAACGCAGGAAAGAACTGACATGTCCATTTTTTTTTTCAACTCAAAAACGCAGGTAAAAAAAAACAGATATGTGCGGACAGCAAAGATGAAAACTCATAGACTTTGCTGGGGAAGCAAAGTCCTGCAGGTTTGAGGCCAAAAACGCACCCGAAAAACGCCGCGAAAAACGCACTGTGCGCACATAGCCTTAGAATGTGGAAGCTGCTTGCAGCAGCTTGTCCACCACTACCACTGGCAATAGTCTTCCGGGCAGTAGTTTTACAAAGGCAGGTCACAATTGGCTTCATCCAGCAACCTTTAAGTGTGGAGGTAGCAGGGGGTGTAATGGAATATATAGTATAACACTTGTTACTGTCACAGCAGGATGATGTTACCACTGACAGAGACACCGACAGTTTCAGTTAATGTTCTGCACAGAATCGTCTGTCTGATCACAAAAGAATGGTAAGTTTAATTTTTGAATCATGTTTAAATTTTAAAAACCATGAAAGCCTGTGAGTATGCTATGCTATGAAAGAAGGAATGGAACGGGTTAAAGCTGCACTGCTGACAGAAGTATCTTTGATATGGGGGCCATACAGCAGATTTTCACCTTTTTCCATCACAGATCAGGGCCTATTGCGTTTGTTTTTCTCCACCTCTAGCATACTATTAAAGAAGACATTTCTCCAAACTTTCATGTTGAACTGGACACACAATGTAATAGCAGCTGTAGAGTGTTTTTTTTTTTTATTATTATTATTATTATTATTCATTTCACCTCTCCAACATGGAGATATTAGCAATGATTTTGGCACTCAATGAGTTAACTTTTGTTTAGTCCAAGTGGGTTTTATGAAACAGTTTTCACCGGGGGCATTTTGTCTCCCTGTATGATACTGACTAATCATGAGCAGGCAGCAACTCTCAAAGGAAAATAAATTTTCAGCTCACCTGTAGCCTGGGCTGTGGAATCCAGCAAGTGCACGGTATCCACCGGCAGGTCCCAGCCAGCCGGTAATGCAGAGGTAAGAAGTTGAAGGAAGGATCCGGCACAAAAAAACTCCTTAAAGTAAAAACGTCATAGCCTTTATTTTAAACCTTAAAAACCAACATGTAGTGGAGACCCAAGATTGTATCTATAACGGGGGAGCTTTACGCGTTTCGGACTTGAATAAAAACAAAAAAGTCCTTAGTCATAAGTGCCCCGTCTGCAACACAAGACTACTAAAATAGACTACCCCATCAGTCAGACACTGGGGAGGGGCGGAAGCAACATAATTGCATGGGAAAAACAGGTGAAGAAAAGAAGCTCACATTAAATCGAATCACATTATTATATATAAGTATACATATATGCATATATATATGCATGCATACACATGCACGCATGCACACGTACATGCACATAAGTGACTCATTAGATTTTATAAGATGCAAGACCATCCACATGGATGTAAATAATGTGAATATGAACAATAACAGAAATAAGAATAAGTCCAGATTATAAGATTATATTATGCTAATTGTGCCACCACACATCTTATTTATGTGGCCACATGTACGATTTGCCACAAGGATTACGTCGGCTGTACCTCAAGAGCCCTTAGAGTTAGAATCTCAGAACATATCCGGGTACCCCTAACGGCGTCTGACCCTGCCTCATTAAGCTATGCCACACTAGTCAAAAAACGTTCCCTTTCTGGGTTAACTAGGTATTTTATTGAAAATCATTCAACAGATTTTTCGTCATTGATAGTTACTGGTATTGAATACATACCTCGACCCCCCCGAGGTGGGAACTGGTTCCAGGCTCTCCTTCTTGCTGAGGCAAAATGGATATTAAAACTCAATTCTAGATACCCTGATGGCCTAAACTACCGATCAGAACTACGGTACATTTTATAGGAATATCCCTTGAGATATATATATATATATATATATATATATATATATATATATATACATATACATATACATACATTTACCTATTTTTTTTTTTAAAAAAAAATTTCTTTGAGGCAAGATGGATATCAACACCCAATTCTAGATACCCTGATGGCCCAAATAGATATCAAAACCCAATTCTAGATACCCTGGTGGCCCAAACGGTACATTTCTTTGTCGCTCCATTGGGAGACCCAGACAATTGGGTGTATAGCTTCTGCCTCCGGAGGCCACACAAAGTATTACACTGAAAAAGTGTAACCCCTCCCCTCTGCCTATACACCCTCCCGTGGATCACGGGCTCCTCAGTTTTATGCTTTGTGTGGAAGGAGGCACACATCCACTCATGCATTCCCATTTTAGTCAGCAGCAGCTGCTGATTTTATCGGTTGGAAGAAAAGAGGGCCCCCACAGGGCCCCCGGCATGCTCCCTTCTCACCCCACTATGTCGGCGGTGCTGTTAAGGTTGAGGTACCCATTGCGGGTACAGAGGCTGGAGCCACATGCCGTTTTCCTTCACCATCCCTTAGAGGCTCTGGGAGAAGTGGGATCCTGACCGGTCATCCATTTACTGGGACCGGGCTCCCTCCGCAGCCCCTGTGGGAATCTGCCGGACAGGAGTCTATGTATCCTCAGGGACAGGGCCCTGCATCTAAAGGTACTCTGTGTCCCCATGGGGACTGTGCATGGAGCGCTTGTTTCACAGACGCTGCAGCAGCTGCTGGTTTGTGAAGACCGGGACTTCCGCGCCGACCAAGCCTGTTTGTCGGCCGCGGTATTAAATTTAGTCCCCGGCTTCATTGCGGCTTAGTACCATAACTCCCGACCCGGGCCTGCCAGTCAGGGGTAAGGGCGGGACGGTCGACCTGACGTCGGCAGTGAGGGCTGGAGCATACTTTAGGTTTCCTCCCCCCCCCTCACTGATCACTGTGGGGCCCCAGATTCCCGCACTTTACTAGTCGCCGCCCACGGCTCCATCCTCCCCTGAGAGCTCCGGCAGCCATTTTTACACACATTCTGCCGGTGGAGGATTTTCAGGAACGAGCTCTGCAGCTCTGGGAGACCTAAGGCAGGGAATCTGGTGGACACACTCCGCTTTGGGCGGTCGGTAAGCCACACCAGTCACCCGGTGCTGGTCCCCCTAGGGTGCCGGAGTATATATATATATATATATGTATATATTTTCTCTGTTCGGCCAGGTTGTTTACTTTTGGCTATATACCCTCAGTGATCACTCTCCTAGGAGACAACAGCATGTCGTCCACAAGGAGCAAGGGCGCTAAGGCAAAGGGTTTTTTTGCAACCTGTACCTCTTGTGGGGCTATGTTACCTGCGGGTTCCACCTACCCTCACTGTGAGCAATGCTCGACCCCTGTTGCACTTGCTCAGCCGGAGCCTCGGTCACTAGTGGGCCCCTCGGCTCAGGCAGACCCTCCTGCTTCCACTGTCCAGGCGGCAGGGACAGAGATTGCAGTTTTTGCTGAGAAACTCTCTGAGTCGCTTTCACAATCCATGGCTCAGTTTATGGACAAATGGTCTGCCAAGCTACTAGAAGCCTTGCAGTCCAGACCGGTCCTTACACAGGCCCCGGGCACTGTTGGATCATCGCCTCCAGGCCCCTCTCGGTCTGCGCCGCAGCGTGCTCCCGGGGTGGCCCCTAGGTCTCACGTGGAGGACTCCTGCACGGACCACAGTCCCAGACAGGCTAAGCGGGCTCGCTGGGAATCTTCCCCGACTTCCTCACGCTGCTCGGGGTCTCAGCTTGAGGACTCTCTGGAGGACGAGGCGGACGTCGCAGCTCAGGGCTCTGACCCTGACGTTGCCCTCAATCTTGATACACCTGAGGGGGACGCCTTAGTAAATGATCTTATATCGTCCATCAAGCAGGTGCTAGATCTTTCTCCCCCACCTCCACCTATAGAGGAGTCGGCTTCGCAGCAGGAGAAACACCAGTTTAGGTTTCCCAAACGTACACGGAGTGCGTTTTTCGATCACTCTAACTTCAGAGATGCTGTCCAGAAGCACAGAGCATTTCCGGACAAGCGCTTTACTAAGCGCCTTAATGACACACGTTACCCCTTCCCCTCTGACGTAGTTAAGGGTTGGGCTCAATGTCCCAAGGTGGATCCTCCAGTCTCTAGACTGGCGGCTAGATCTGTAGTATCAGTTGCAGATGGCTCATCGCTCAAGGATGCCACTGACAGGCAGATAGAGCTCCTGGTGAAATCCATCTATGAAGCCACAGGCGCGTCTTTTGCCCCGGCCTTTGCAGCCGTGTGGGCACTCCAAGCTATCTCAGCTTGTCTGTCTGATATTAATGCGGTCACACGTACCTCTGCTCCGCAAGTTGCGTCTTTGACTTCTCAGGCGTCGGCTTTTTCGTCCTACGCCATGAACGCCGTCCTGGACTCTGCTAGCCATACAGCGGTAGCATCCGCTAATTCGGTGGCAGTCCGCAGGGCCATGTGGCTACGCGAATGGAAGGCAGACTCTGCTTCCAAGAAGTTCTTAACCGGTTTGCCGTTTTCTGGCGACCGATTGTTTGACGAACAATTGGATGAAATTATTAAGGAATCCAAGGGAAAGGACTCGTCCTTACCCCAGTCCAAACCGAAGAGACCTCAGCAACGGAAAATACAACCGAGGTTTCGGTCCTTTCGGCCCTCAGCCAAGTCCCAATACTCCTCGTCCAACAGGCCAGAGAAAGGCCAGAGGAACTCCTATGCGTGGCGGTCTAAGTCACGCCCCCAAAAAACCGCCGGAGGCACTGCCTCCAAGGCGGCCTCCTCATGACTTTCGGCCTCCACGAACCGCATCCTCGGTCGGTGGCAGGCTCTCCCGCTTTTGCGCCGCCTGGTGGCCACATGTCCAAGACCGATGGGTGAGAGACATTCTGTCTCACGGTTACAGGATAGAGTTCAGCTCTCGTCCTCCGACTCATTTCTTCAGAACATCTCCGCCCCCATCTCGGGCCGGTGCACTTTTTCAGGCTGTGGGCGTTCTGAAGACAGAAGGAGTGGTGATTCCCGTTCCCCCTCAGGAACATGGTCACGGCTTCTACTCCAACTTGTTCGTGGTGCCAAAGAAGGACGGATCATTCCGTCCCGTTCTGGACCTCAAACTGCTCAACAGGCATGTGAGCACCAGAAGGTTTCGGATGGAACCTCTCCGCTCGGTCATCGCTTCGATGTCACCAGGAGACTTTCTAGCATCAATCGACATCAAGGATGCTTATCTCCATGTGCCGATCGCACCCGAACATTAACGCTTCCTGCGTTTCGCCATCGGGGACGAACACCTTCAGTTCGTGGCACTGCCTTTCGGCCTGGCGACAGCCCCACGGGTCTTCACCAAGGTCATGGCATCCGTTGTGGCGGTCCTACACTCTCAGGGCCACTCGGTAATCCCTTACTTAGACGATCTCCTAGTCAGGGCACCCTCCCGGGTGGCGTGTCAACACAGCCTGACCGTCGCTCTGGCGACTCTCCAGCAGTTCGGGTGGCTCATCAACTTCCCAAAGTACAAGTTGACACCGACCCAATCACTGACTTACCTCGGGATGGAGTTTCATACTCACTCAGCGGTAGTCAAGCTACCGCTGGACAAATAGCTTTCGCTGCAGACAGGGGTGCAATCTCTTCTTCGGGGTCAGTCACACCCCTTGAGGCGCCTCATGCACTTCCTGGGGAAGATGGTGGCAGCAATGGAGGCAGTGCCCTTCGCGCAGTTCCATCTGCGATCACTCCAATGGGACATTCTCCGCAAATGGGACAGGAGGTCGACGTCCCTCGACAGGAACGTCTCTCTTTCCCTTGCAGCCAAAACCTCTCTTCAGTGGTGGCTTCTTCCCACTTCTCTATCGCAGGGAAAATCCTTCCTGCCCCCATCCTGGGCTGTGGTCACGACGGACGCGAGCCTGTCAGGGTGGGGAACGGTTTTTCTCCACCACAGGGCTCAGGGAACCTGGACTCCGATAGAGTCTTCCCTTCAGATCAATGTTCTGGAGATAAGGGCAGTGTATCTAGCCCTAAAGGCGTTCCATCGGTGGCTGGAGGGCAGGCAGATCCGCATACAGTCGGACACCGCCACGGCGGTCGCGTACATCAACCACCAGGGCGGCACGCGCAGCCGTCAAGCCTTCCAGGAAGTCCGGCGGATTCTGCTGTGGGCGGAAGCCACAGCCTCCACCATCTCCGCAGTTCACATCCCGGGCGTAGAAAACTGGGAAGCAGATTTTCTCAGTCGTCCGGGCATGGATGCGGGGGAATGGTCTCTTCACCCAGACGTGTTTCGAGAGATCTGTCGCCGCTGGCTAATGCCGGACATCGATCTCATGGCGTCACGGCACAACAACAAGGTCCCGGCCTTCATGGCACGGTCTCAAGATCACAGAGCTCTGGCGGCGGACGCGTTAGTTCAGGATTGGTCGCAGTTTCGACTCCCTTATGTGTTTCCTCCTCTGGCGATGTTGCCCAGAGTGTTACGCAAGATCAGATCCGACTGTCGTCGCGCCTTTCTCGTCGCTCCAGATTGACCGAGGCGGTCGTGGTACCCGGATCTGTGGCATCTCACGGTGGGTCAGCCGTGGGCGCTTCCAGACGGCACAGACCTGCTGTCACAAGGGCCGTTTTTCCATCTGAATTCTGCGTCCCTCAACCTGACTGTGTGGCCATTGAGTCCTGGCTCCTAGCGTCGTCGGGTTTATCTCAGGATGTCATTGCCTCTATGAGACAGGCCAGGAAACCAACGTCCGCCAAGATCTATTACAGGTCGTGGCGGATCTTCTTGTCCTGGTGCTCTGATAAGGGTTTTACTCCCTGGCCTTTTGCCTTACCCATTTTTCTTTCATTCCTTCAATCCGGAATGGACAAGGGTTTGTCATTCGGCTCTCTCAAGGGATTGAAGCCTACCGTTCTTCGGGGCTTCCTCTTCCTTCGGGGCTGAAAGCCCATTCTACCAGAGCCGTGGGTGCGTCCTGGGCATTGCGACACCGGGCTACGGCTCAGCAGGTGTGTCAGGCAGCTACCTGGTCTAGTCTGCACACCTTCACAAAACACTATCAAGTGCATACCTATGCTTCGGCAGATGCCAGTCTAGGTAGGCGAGTCCTTCAGGCGGCGGTTGCCCACCTGTAGGAAGGGGTCGTTTTCGGCTCTCTTTTATTGAGGTATTCTTTTACCCACCCAGGGACTGCTTTTGGACGTCCCAATTGTCTGGGTCTCCCAATGGAGCGACAAAGAAGAAGGGAATTTTGTTTACTTACCGTAAATTCCTTTTCTTCTAGCTCCTATTGGGAGACCCAGCACCCGCCCCTGTTCCCTTCGGGCTGTTGTTCTTTTGTGTAGACATGTTGTTCATGTTGAATTGTTCTTTTGGTTATGGTTTCAGTTCTCCGAACATCCTTCGGATTGAATTTACCCCAGACCAATTTATAAGTTTCCTCCTTCCTGCTTTTGCACCAAAACTGAGGAGCCCGTGATCCACGGGAGGGTGTATAGGCAGAGGGGAGGGGTTACACTTTTTCAGTGTAATACTTTGTGTGGCCTCCGGAGGCAGAAGCTATACACCCAATTGTCTGGGTCTCCGAATAGGAGCTAGAAGAAAAGGAATTTACGGTAAGTAAACAAAATTCCCTCCCTTTTTAGGAATATCCCTGAATGTGTATTCACATTTACCTATTTTTGAAAGATATAAAAAAGGGGTTTTTTTGTTTTTTTTTTCCCGTGAGTAATTTATTCCATTCTCTGTGAACAGTCATCTATTCATATTGATCTATTTATTCTTATAATCATGTGCTATTAGCATAATATAATCTTATAATCTGGATTTATTTTTATTTCTGTTATTGTTCATATTCACATTATTTACATCATGTGGATGGTCTTGCATCTTATAAAATCTAATGAGTCACTTATGTGCATGTACGTGTGCATGCGTGCATGTGTATGCATGCATATATATATGCATATGTGTATACTTATATATAATAATGTGATTCGATTTAATGTGAGCTTCTTTTCTTCACCTGTTTTTCCCATGCAATTATGTTGCTTCCGCCCCTCCCCAGAGTCCGACTTATGGGTTAGTCTATTTTAGTAGTCTTGTGTTGCAGACGGGGCACTTATGACTAAGGACTTTTTTGTTTTTTTTCAAGTCCGAAACGCGTAAAGCTCCCCCATTATAGATACAATCTTGGGTCTCCACTACATGTTGGTTTTTAACGTTTGAAATAAAGGCTATGATGTTTTTACTATAAGGCTCTGTGCGCACTGGGAAATGGAATTTTCTTGAGAAAATTCCGCATGCCCTCAAAGATTACCGCACCCGCGGTAAAAAACCGCGGGAAACCGCACCCGAAAACCGCATGCGGTTTGCCGCGGTTTGCTGCAGTTTTACCGCGGTATTATTCGCGGTATTGCCGCGGTTTTGCCGCGTGCGGGTTGGGATGTGCTTTATTGCATTCAATGCAATAAAGCACATTGAAGAAAAAAAAAAAAAAAAATACATTTAATTCTGATAGTAGATAGACAGAAGAATAGATAGAGGGATAGATAGATAGACAGACAGATAGATAGAGGGATAGATAGAGGACAGATCGCTGCATTTCCCACGGTCGGCAGTGAGTTCACATTACCGGCCGTGGGAAATGACCGGTAATTACCTCTGCTGTCTGCTGCATTCAGCCTGTGTCTGTGACAGTCGCGGCTGGATGTCAGCAGTGCAGGACGCCGGAGCCGTGGATGTCGGAGCTGTGGATTACGCCGGAGCTTTGTTTGGGGGGGTTAATAAAATGGTGAACGAGGCTTGTTGGTTTTATTTAAAATAAAGGATTTTTCGGTGTCTGTGTTTTTTTTCACTTTACTTACGGGTTGATCCTGTCAGCTGTCACATAGACGCTGCCATGATCAAGCCTGGGGTTAATGGCGGTGGTCCCCCATCACCATTAACCCCTTGTATTACCTTGTCACCACTGCTACACGGTGGCAAGAAGAGCCGAGGACACTCCCGGTGCTGCCGCATAATGTATGCGACAGTCCCGGGGCAGCTGCGGCTGATATTCTCGGCTGCCGGAGGGGGAGTGAGGCGGGGGATATTACCCCTGCCCCTCTCCCTCCCCAGCCTGAGAATACCGGGCCGCCGCTGTGTGCTTACCTCGGCTGGACGGTGAATATGCAGCGGAGCCCACGTTCTTTTTTTCCTATATTTCCGTTTTCTTTCTATGTGTGTTCTATGTGTCTGTGTCTATGTGTTCTATGTGTCTGTGTTCTATGTCTGTGATGTGTTTGTGTGTGATGTGTGTGTGTTTACTCTCTGCACAGCTTCCTCTTCCTGTAATGACATCACTTCCCTGCAAAACCGCAAGCAAGTGATGCACATTACCGGAGATAAACCGCAAAATACCGCAGGGAATAACGCAGGAAAACGCAGTGAACCGCACAGAATTTGCTGCCTGCGTTATTCCCTGCGGGATTTCATGATTAACATTGAGTCAATGGAGTGAAATCCCGCAGCGATGTGCGGAAAAGAAGTGATATGCACTTGTTTTTGCTGCGGGATTCCCGCAGCAAAACATGCAGCTGTCAAATTCCGCCCAGTGCGCACAGGATTTTTTTTCTCCATAGGATTTGCTGGTGATTCACTGCAGAGATGTTATGAACATTTTCTGCAGCGAAACATGCAGCAAATCCGCGGAAAATCCGCGGCAAAATCCGGTAAGTGCGCACATAGCCTAAGGAGTTTTTTTGTGCCGGATCCTTCCTTCAACTTCTTACCTCAGCAACTCTCAAAGGAAAGATAAATACGCCCCATAATAACTTCAGTTTCTCAGCGTGTGAGATGTAAGGATACAGCTCTGATCTCCTGGTCTAACTTCCTGCATGATTATAAAGTGCAGCTGAGTTTAGCTGTGTCACATTACAAACCCTTCTAAGAGCTCTCATCCTCAATTAAGCACTGTCAGCTCTGCTGTACTGTCCCTCCCGCAGACTGACTGTCCGGAGTCACACTTAACCCCTTCACGACCATGGACGGATATATCCGTCATGGAGCGTGTCCCGTTAAGCCCCGCCCCCTGCCGCAAGCAGGCGGCGGCGGTCGGCACACATATCAGCTGTTTTCAACAGCTGACATGTGTGCCTGCTAGTCGCGGGTGGAATCGCTTCCACCCGCGGCCATTAACCCCTTAAATCTTGCTGCCAAAGTCTGGCAGCAAGATCTAAATGCGCGCGGCCATGTTTTTTACTTACCGCCGCCCTCACCGGAAGTCACGTGCCTGATCACGTGACTATCGGTGGTTGGCATCGTAGCACAGGGTCATGTGATGACGCCTGCAGCTATGATGTTTCACTTTCATTTTCCCTCGGCACGGAGCAGAGGGAAAAAGAAAGTGACTGTATCTGCTGTTTACAGCTGTATAGCTGTGATCAGCAGATAGATAATAGCGATCGGATTGCTGATCGCTATAGCCCCCTAGGGGGACTAGTAAAATAAAAAAAAAAAGTACAAAAAAAGTTTTAAAAAATAAAAAAAAACCTAAACGTTCAAATCACCCCCCTTCCCCCCCATTGAAAATTAAAAGGTTAAAAAATAAATAAATATACACATATTTGGTATCGCCGCGTTCAGAAATGCCCGATCTATCAAAATATAAAATCAATTAATCTGATTGGTAAACAGCGTAGTGGCAAAAAAATTCCAAACGCCAAAATTACGTTTTTGGTCGCCGCAAGTTTTACGCAAAATGCAATAACAGGCGATCAAAACATAGCATCTGCGCAAAAATGGTACCATTAGAAACGTCAGATCGAGATGCAAAAAATAAGCCGTCAATGAGCCATAGATCCCAAAAAATAAGAACGCTACGTGTTTCGGAAAATGGCGCAAAATGTGCGCCACTTTTATTGGACAAACTTGTGAATTTTTTTTAACCCCTTAGATACAAGTAAACCTATACATGTTTGGTGTCTACAAACTCGCACCGACCTCAGGCATCACAATGACATCAGTTTTACCATATAGTGAACACCGTGAATAAAACATCCCAAAAACTATTGTGCCATCACACTTTTTTTTGCAATTTTTCCGCATTTGGAATTTTTTTTGCTGCTTTCCAGTACACCATATGGTAAAACTTATGATTTAATTTAAAAGTAAAACTTGTCCCGCAAAAAACAAGCCCTCATATGGCAAGATTGACGGAAGAATAAAAAAGTTACGGCTCTCGGAAGAAGGGGAGCAAAAAACAAAAACGCAAAAACGGAAAGTGCCCCGGGGCTGAAGGGGTTAAAGGGAACCAATCATCAGGATTTTCATATATAAGCTAAAGCCAGTGCTATACTGACGCTATCAGGCTGCTTAATTGCATACCATTAGTGGTCCGCTCGGATGTTTAGGTTTTCAAATCCAAGAAAGTAAACTTTGAAAAATCGTCAGCTTCTTGAGTGGCAGTTGCAACTGAGAAGATAATCTCTGGGTGGGTATTCATATGGATTACCACCCCCCTGCCTGTTGTTCCTCCCTCTCTCTGTTCTCAATGCTGTTACTATTCATCTTTTTCGTCACTAAGATGGCGTTGGATTTGGCGCCTGAGCATAGCGCTTATCTCCGGCGCCATCTTTGTGCAGACTCTGTTATTCTAGTCTTGTGTTGAAGGGGTGGCTCATGCGCCCTCGCTTCTTCAGCTCTCATTGTGACCGCGGGAGTGCGCCTGGTCACAACAGGAGTGGAGAACAGCTGATCGTAGCGACTAGCTGCAGAAAAACCGGGCGTCCCGGTGTCCTCTTCTGCAGCAAATCGCTATGATCAGCTGTTCCCCACTCCTGTTGTGACCGGCGCGCTTCAGCGGTCACAACGAGAGTTGAAGAAGCGAGGGCGCATGTGCTGCCCTCTCAGCCACAAACTAGAATAACAGGGTCTTCACAAAAATGGCGCCGGAGATGAACGCTATGCTCAGGCGCCAAATCCAACGCTATCTTAGTGACGAAAAAGATGAATAGTAATATTAGCATTGTGAACAGAAAGAGGGAGGAACAGGCAGGGGGATGAGAATCCATATGAATACCCACCCAGAGATTATCTGCTCAGTTGCAACTGTAAAGGCCACGTCACACTAAGCAACATCGCTAGCAACATCGCTGCTAAGGAACAACTTTTGTGACGTAGCAGCGATGTTGCTAGCGATGTTGCTGTGTGTGACATCCAGCAACAACCCGGCCCCTGCTGTGAGGTCGTTGGTTGTTGCTGAATGTCCTGGGCCATTTTTTAGTTGTTGCTCTCCTGCTGTGAAGCACACATCGCTGTGTGTGACAGCGACAGAGCAACAATTGAATGTGCAGTGAGCAGGGAGCCGGCTTCTGCGGACGCTGGTAACCACGGTAAACATCGGGTAACCAAGAAGCTTTTACCTTGGTTACCCGATATTTACCTTCGTTACCTGCGTCCGCCGCTCTCAGCTGTCAGTGCCGGCTCCTGCTCTGTGCACACGTAGCCACAGTACACATCGGGTAATTAACCCGATGTGTACTGTGGCTAGGAGTGCAGGGAACAAGGAACCGGCACTGGCAGTGTGAGAGCGGCGGACGCTGGTAACGAAGGTAAATATCGGGTAACCAAGGTAAGGGCTTCTTGGTTACCCGATGTTTACCGTGGTTACCAGCGTCCGCAGAAGCCGGCTCCCAGCTCACTCCACACGTAGCAGAGTACACATCGGCTAATTAACCCGATGTGTACTGTGGCTAGGTGTGCAGGGAGCCAGCGCTAAGCGGTGTGCGCTGGTAACCAAGGTAAATATCGGGTTGGTTACCCGATATTTACCTTAGTTACCAAGCGCAGCATTGCTTCCACGCGTCGCTGCTGGCTGGGGGCTGGTCACTGGTTGCTGGTGAGATCTGCCTGTGTGACAGCTCACCAACAACCTGTGTAGTGACGCTCCAGCGATCCCTGCCAGGTCAGGTTGCTGGTGGGATCGCTGGAGCGTCGCTTAGTGTGACATCTCACCAGCGACCTCCTAGCAACTTACCAGCGATCCCTATCAGGTTGTATTGTTGGGATCGCTGGTAAGTTGTTTAGTGTGACTGGGCCTTAACTCAAGAAGCTGACGATTTTTTAAACTTTACTTTCTTGGATTTGAAAGCCTAAACATCTGAGCTGACCACTACAGGTATGTAGATAAGCAGCCTGATAGTGCCCGTATAGCACTGGCTTTAGCTTATATACAAAAATCCTGATGATTGGTTCCCTTTAAATCTGTTGTGCTTAGAGAAGTTATGATTGGGCAGCATAATACAGGGAGAAGAAGTACACACCCGCATGCTGTGTGATAACACCTATTTGGACTTAGCAAAAGTTAACTTATTAGGTACCAAATACTTTGATTGCTAATATCTCCACAAAACAGACATGAAATAGTAAAAAAATAATTTTATTTTGCTCTGCAGTGTAACGCTCGCAGCCGGTGTAGGGGCAGTGAGCGAGATTAGTGGACATACTGGACCACAGAGGGGCTCAAGCTTACCCTTTACTGGAAGGGGCTTAACTAAGCACCTACTATGAGGCAGACGCCAGGTACCATGCCCAGGGCAGTGACTGGAACTGTGGCACCTGTCCCCCAGGACAGGTGGTGGACTCAGGTATAGGCACAAGTACAGGCAGGATGTCTAAGAAAGACAGGTAGGCAGGTATGGACAGGTATGGTGGGCTCGGCAGAAACACTTAGGTATGGGAAGGCAGGTAGAGGGTGACATACAGGGATAATGTGACAGGAGCACAAGAACCTGACAACTAGCTAGCAGTAAACTGGAATGCTAACTAACTAAGATCGTTGCGCAGGCACCTGCCCTAATGGGAGGGTGCCTCAAATACATAGTGCCTATCAGCCCACAGGCTGAAACTGAAAGGCATTTCTTGGAAATAAGTGAAATCCCGTGCGGCATGTACAGGGTCCAGGAGGGGAGGAAGGTAGGAGAGCACGTGAAAGGCCGCACGGCAGCAGGGGAGAACGGGACACCGCAGGGGCGGTGAGTAAGTCGGCATCCCTGCAGGGACGCCGCTGCCACTATTACATCATGTTTCCAGTTTAACATGAAAAATTTGGTGAAAGATTGACTGTTGGTTATTACTGGTTTCCATCAGTTTCTGATAAAGCTTTTGGAAGAGGGTTGGATAAGGTAATACACATCTTTTCAAAGGAATTAAAGGTTTTGCAATATTGCGAATCGTGTCAGATTGATTCACGTGCAAACTGAATTTTTTGGAAAAATTCATCGAACTTGGCAAATTTAAATTTCAAAAGATTCAATGACCTCTTGTATTTACCCCAAACAACAAAGCCCCATAAGAAAAAGATGCTAAAATGTGGATGAGAAAGTGTGTTGTTATTATTTGGGGCAATTCCTTACTTTGTCATCTGGGCTGTAACAGAAAATCCAGTTCAGAATAAGCAAAAAATCCACATTTTTTTATTTTTTTTCCCAAAATGATTCTGTGTGGATTCCCGGCCAATGTTCCTGTGCAGCCTCCGCGAGCTATCAATACAATTAATTATTATGTATTCTGGCAGGGCTGAGGCATTGGCTGAATTTGTATGTAATAATTGTATATTTTTTCCTAGCAGCTGCAGGAAACATTGTGCCCCAGCATAGTTTCCTTATGTAAAAACATGTTTTATTTGGACATAAAACATATGAATGTCAGTGAATTTATTTTTTTCTATGATGTAGCTGGTGCAAAAAAGGACAAAGGGAAGAAAAAAAAAGATGGACAACTCATTTCTCACCCCAATTTTACTAATTTAAAGGGATTTTCTCCTTAAAGGGAACCTGTCAGGTGCAATATGCACCCAGGACCACGAGCAATTCTGGGTGTATATCGCTAATCCCTGTCTAAGGCTATGTGTCCATGGGAGAATGTAGCTGCGGATTTTTCTGCATCAAAATCCGCGGCTTTCCCGCAAAATCCGCACCTTTTCAAAGGTGCGGATTTGCCGCGGATTTACCGCGGAATTGCCGCGGATTTGATGCGGATTTTGGTGCAGATTTTTTTTTTTCCCCCACTTTTAAAGCCAAAATCCGGATGAAAATCCGCAACAATAATTGACATGATTTTTCCGGATCAAAATCCACACGAAATCCGCTGCAGAAAAATGCGCAGCATGGGCACAGCATTTCCAAAATGCCATAGAAATGGCTGGGAAGTGCCTGAGCTGCAGATTTTCGGGAAATCTGCGGCTTTTCCGCGAGAAATCCGCGGCAAAATCCGCGCATTTTCCGCAGCGTGGACACATAGCCTAACCGTCCCTGTATGTAGTAGAATAGATAAAGAGATCCTTAGAAAAGGTATTTCTAAAGATCTTTTACCGTATGCTAATGAACGAGGGGGCTAGCCCCTTGGCTGTTAGTTCCCCGGCCAGTCGCCCCCATTAGCATATTAGTATGTCCCTGTGGACATGCTAACATGCTAATGAATACGCAGCGTCACAGGATGATCTCACTCACCTCTCCGCTTCCGTCAGGGGATTTCGGCTCAGTGCACATGACCCCGGAGTTTCGGCCATGCGCACTACTTCAGTTTGAAGCCAGGACGCATACACCCGGCTTCATAGTGCACATGTGTCGCCCGGGGACCAAGGGTACTCAGATCCGGGCCACAGGGTCACTTCTGTGGGTATCACGGTGGCGTGACCCGGTCTGTGATCCCAGGCTCCACAGTAAAAGGGGATTTGGGTAAGGGAGATTGTCCGTGACGCCACCCACGGTTGTGGTGAAGTTGGAACACCACCGCTGCTTTGGACGGGGATCCCGGGAGCGATGGTATGGAGCAGCTAGATGTTATTTCTCCCCTCCGTGGGTAGGGGGTTGGTAGTCCCGGGGCCCGGTGATAAGGTAAGCAGGGAGCAGGGCGCAGTGCTGCAGTGCGGTGCCCGAGGGCACGGGTGTACTCACAAGAAAGTCACACGGAGTCACTGGTAAACTAGGAATTGCCGGTGTCCGCAGCCTTTGGTACGGGGGTGTTAGTGTCCCACACACGGTGCAGCAGCCCTTGTTGTTCTTCCCCTGCAGCCAAGTGTCTTTCTCTCCACTCTCTTCCTCTTTCTCCTCAGCCGGGAACGGGGAATCCACTCCCCTGTAGTGATCCGGGTACCCAGGTACCGAGGGGCCACCGCCCTGCTCCGGCTACCTGTTCTGGCCCCTTCCTCACTACGGCCTGTCCCGGCCCTTTCAGAGCACGCTTCACTCCCAGCCTGGGAGCTACAACTCCAGACTTCTGTCCTGTCTGCTCTCCACACACTCTCTGCTCCAGCCCCTCCCCTCTCCTCTGCTTTTCTCTTACACTGGGGGGCTGTGGTTTGTCTGGCTGCACCGGTGTGAGATCAGATTACCAAGGAGGATTAACTCTTTCTGTGACAACCTGGCTGTGCCAGGGCGTCACACACATGGCCGAAACTCTGGGTCATGCGCACTGAGCTGAAATCACCCGACAGACGCAAGCGGAGAGGTGAGTGAGATTATCCTGTGACGCTGCGTATTCATCAGCATGTTAGCACAGCCACAGGAGCGTACTAACATGCTAATGGGGCCGACTGGCCAGGGGAACTAACGCCCAGGGGACTAATCCTCTCGTTCATTAGCATACGGTAAAAGATCTGTAGAAATACTTTTTCTAGTGATCTTTTTATCTATGCTAGTGTATACAGGGACGGTTAGGCAGGGATTAGCAATATGCACCCAGAACTGCTCGTGCCTCTGGGTGCATATTGGACCTGACAGGTTTCCTTTAAGCAGAAGTCGACACACCATTGGTGCAACTTGTTCGGCCGCACAGGAGACCGAGAGTCTGAGTGCAGTCCGATTTTTCCGGACTGACAGAATGGAGAAGATGGAAAAAACATTCTTCTCCACAACCGAGATAAACAAATCCCACTCTGATCAGGCTGTGATGGTACTCATATCAGAGTCCGATTAGCAAAATTGAACCCTTCTGCTTAAAATAGCTCGGCGGGTTTGCCCAAGTTTAAGAGATATAATGTGATCATAACCTTACAGCTTGGGAATAAGAGAAAGGTCCCACGGGACTTCAACAATCGAGTGGTTTGTATTGCAAAGGGAGAAATCTCTGATGAACATCATTAGCATAAATTGACATACTGGGGATTTAGAATCCACCCCAGAGGTTCACTTCCATCACAGATTCGGTTTTAGATTTATCTCTTCAACTTTGGTAGTATACAGTGTAGCAAACAAATCTTTGGCAAAAAAAGATCCACTGCATATCCATCCTGTGTGAATACATACTCAGGCTACTTAAATCCGTTGCCTTGAAAAAATACGATATCCTGCAACATATTTTTTCCCCATAGACTTGTATTAACGACGGATTGCGACTGAAAGCCTTGCGTTGCATCCACCGCGCGATGGATCAGTCGTGGAATGATTGACTGTCGGGCGGAAGAAACTGACACTGTAATGTTTTTTGAGTGTGAAAAAAACTCACTGCGCAGGATTCCGTCACAATCCATCAAGCGGTATAATTGTCGCGGACGGGTGCCTCCTCCGCTGCGGCAACCAGGGCTGCTCGAGTGGCGTTCGGATCCGGGATCGTGTCTGGGGCTCGAGTGGTGACCGGACTCTGGGCTCGTGCAACCACCCGTCAACGCACACAGTGAAAGAGGGGGGTATTTACAGAGGAGATTGTCTGTGACGCCACCCGTGGGTTGCAGTGATGGGATGGTGGCACCGCCGCTGCCTCTCGGGGCCGGCGTCCAGGACCGATGGTGTGGGGGCAGCAAGGTGGTATCCCCTCCACGGGTAAGTGAGTTGTAGTCCCGGGGCCCAGGTGTAGGTAGGGAGCAGTGCTGGGGCGCCGTCAGAAGGTTGGACCGGATGACACCGGTGTACTCACACTTAGGAAGAATTCACACAGAGTCCGTATTGTAAACCAAGGCCGGATGCCGGTTGCCTCTGGAGGGGTGTGCTGGTCCCTCACACGGGTTGGTAAGGTAGGGGCCCTTCCTCCTGCACTTGTGTCTTGCTGTGTGTAGATTACACCCCCTTGGAACGGGAGAAATCCGCTCCCCTGCAGCTTTGTACGCAGAGGGAGCCATTGCCCGCATACGCTGACCCGTGGGATCTCAATGGGTTCTTGGCAGACACCCTATCCCCCGCGTTGGGCTGACGGTCTGCTGGTCAGCTGGGCTTCTCTCCTCGAAAACAAGGCCTGGTACCTTGTCCTGCTGGTCAATTAACAAGGGGCTTGAAGCTTGCCTCGTCCTAGGGTCCAGGTACCCCGCCTGTGCACGGCCTCTGGACCGGATTCCCGTTGTCGGTACCCTCGGGCTACAACCCTGCCCCGGTCCACTTCAGGTCTCCCGTGACCAGATCTCGGTCGCCTGTGGCTCTAAAATGCCGTCTGCCACCTAGTCGGTCCTCCCGTGGTCCCAGGGCTCCAACCCTGACAACACCGCAATTCAGCTCCTGTCACCGACTGCTCACTCCACTCCACTGAACTGACTGCTCTCAACTCCAGCTAAAAACAACTGATTGGTTCCCTCCCCTTGTCACCTCTAGACCCCTAGGTCCCATCCGCCTGGTCCTGCCCACTGGTGTGTCCTGGCTGACATGGGGGGGCGACTACGATTTGTGGCTGGTGTTCCTATGTGTGGGATGTGTGGTGTTAATTCCCAAGGAGGAGACGATTCCTGTACCCTTGGTGGGGGGTACAGTCATCTGTGACTACCTGGTTTTTCCAGGGCGTCACATAATGGCTGTCTATGGTGCTGGATTCCGCCGTAATCTATTGCACAACAGAATCCAGTGCTGGATTCCGTGATGTTCTACTGAGCATGCCCAGCATGTACACAATCATATTGCATATTCCACACACATAATTTTAGCTATAACAACATTTATTCTTCCCCTTTCTCTACAAACTGTCCAGATGGCCTATGAAAACACAGTATTAGGTTACCAAAATCAAATGGATCAAGATGGATCCGTTGTAAAACGGACACACAACGGATGTAATGGACGCGACGGATCAGTTATTTCACAGGATTCCTGTGAACGGAATCCTGTGAAATAACACGCCTGTTGCATCCGTTGACATATGATAAACGATGGATCCGTCGTTCCGTTGCAACGACTGACCTGACGGATTTGAAACTACTGAAGTGTGACTAGAGCTTTATATCTAAGCCCCCTGCTCCCTGTCATATATTCACCTTCTGCTGTTTTCACCATTTACCAACGATCTTCCAGTCCCACGCAGCCATCTTGTGACATTATCTTCTGACCGGGTGGAAGTCAGAAGTTACATGAAGCTCCCAATGCAGCTATATCAGAGCCAGAACGAGGCCAAAACAAGGCCAGAATGATGTATGCGTTGAAGAGTGACTTCTGGTGTGCTCCATGGAACACTGGTGCTACCGGAGGGTCACAAATTGCTGGAGCTCGAAGAAGCAGTGGTGATAGCGGGTGAAACCGCCAGAAGGTATCAGATAGGGGGCAAGGGATTTCATTTAAAGCACCCCTCCAGCAGAGGGGATTTTCAAGCTCTGGACTGGAACTTTAAATCTAAGCCCCATGTTCCCTGTCATATATTCAGCTTCCGGCGTTTGTTTTCACCATTTACTGATAACGCGTCGATCCCACAGTGCCATCTTGTGACATTATCTTCTAACCGTCCGAAAGTCAGAAGTTGTGTCACAAGCTCCCAATGCAACTACGTGAGAGCCAGAACGAGGCCAAAAGGAGGACAGAACAATGTATGCATTGAAGAGTGACCTCTAGTGTGCTCCATGGAACACTGGAGCTGCTGGCAGGTCACAAACTGTCGGAACCCAAAGAAGCAGCGGTGATTCCGCCAGAAGGTGAGTATCAGTCAGGGGGCAGAGGATTTTATTTAAAGCACCACTCCAGCAGGGACTTTTTCAAGCTATGGAATGGAGCTTGAAATCTAAAAGTGGCTTTACACACTACGAGATCGCTAAAGCGATCTCGTTGGGGTCATGGATTTTGTGACGCACATCCGGCCGCTTTAGTGATGTCTTTGCGTGTGACACCTATTAGCGATTTTGAATCGTCGCAAAAACGTTCAAAATCGCTAATCGGTGACATCCCCCCCTCTTCCCAAATATCGTTGCTGCTGCAGTAACGATGTTGTTCCTCGTTTCTGCGGCAGCACACATCGCTACGTGTGACACCGCAGGAACGAGGAACCTCACCTTACCTGCGTCCCGCCAGCAATGAGGAAGGAAGGAGGTGGGCGGCATGTTCGTCCCGCTCATCTCCGCCCCTCCGCTTTGATTGGGCGGCCGCTTAGTGACGTTGCGGTGACGCTGAACGCACCTCCCCCTTGAGAGAGGGATTGTTCGGCGGTCACGGCGACGTCGCAGAGCAGGTATGTGCGTGTGACGCTGCCGTAGCGATAATATTCGCTATGGCAGTGATCACCACATATCGTTACAACGACGGGGGTGGGTGCTATCGCGCTCGACATCGCTAGCAATTTCTTGCGGTGTCGTAGCGTGTAAAGCGGCCTTTAGCCCCCTGCTCTCTGTCATATATTCATCTTCCAGCATTTTCAACGTTTACCAACGACGCTCCAGTCCCACGGCGCCATCTTGTGGCATTATCTTCTGACCGTACGGAAGTCAGAAGGTATTTCATAAGCTCCCAATGGAACTATATGAGGGCCAAAACAAAGCCAGAAAGGGGCCAAATGAGGCCAGAACAGTGTTCTCATAGAGATGCATTGAAGAGAGACCTCTGGTGCGCTCCATGGAACAGTGGAACTGTCGGGAGGTCATAAATCGCCGGAACACGACGAAGCAGTGGTGATACCGGGTGAAGCCGCCAGATGGGGACTTTCATTTAAAGCACTGTGCTAGTGGGGCAACAAAAACACCTCTAGAGGGGTGCTTTAAGGATACATTCCTTGCAGCAAATATTACCCAGTGCAAAGAAATACAATGAAGTCTACATCTGTAAATATCACAGCGGATTGCATTGCAGAATAGATGGGGATTTACTGCAGATTTCACACTTTGTAATGAAATCTATGGCGGCATCCTCTACAGAAAATATAATGCAATAATTTTAAATCTACAATATTTATCTAGTCAAATTTTCCCTTTTTCTCTGTAGTGTGTGAATGAGAATTCTGCTTATTTTTTGCATGCCAATATGTATTGCAGAAGTGTGTGTATTTGCCTCGTGTAAACAAAGCCTAAAGGGGTATCTTCTTGTTAGGCAACTTAGGCATATCCACAGCATATAACATGAGTGTCTGATAGGAAAGCTGCTCATTTATTAAGAGAAGAATTCAGAGTTTTTAAAGTGCAAGTGTACATATTTTATTTCACAATTGGTGACAATTTCAATAAAAACTTTTTTCTAAAAGTCAAAAACGCCAGGACTGAGCCAGAAAGATTATTGTTAGTATATGTGTAATACAAAGTCTCCCGAGGTTCACAAGGCACATATATATAAATAGATGGTACATAACCACAACATAAGGGAGCAGACCTCCAGGACAAACCTACAGGTTAATATAATTAATTTTGTGCAGAAAACATATAAGCACAAATGCATTAAAGGACAGTCAATGACATAATTTGGCATAGGTGTACAAAAATTATTAGTCCAGAATGCAGGAGAGTCCCGAAGAATCCACTACATAAAGTGGTTTTTACTCCACAAGATAGTGCTTGTGGCGTGCCTAGTAACAAGCCCCATAGAGATCCATAGGGTAGAAAGTACAATGGACAATCCAGGCGTTTGGGAAGGCCCCCATTACGCCCTACGTACGTTTCAATTCTTTAGATTGTAGAGAATTTTCCTCAGGGGTCAAGGTGCCGTGGTAAGGGGTCCTCAATCAGCCGGGTTTAAATAACGCTGCTCCATAATGGTAATCCCGGAAATCACGTAATCGGCGCATGCGCGGATCACTCCGGGTGATCTCGCGCGATTCACCGCCGTCAGGCCATCCCGCGCATGCGCGGGAGCAGGGACGCGTCACCATAGCTCCCGCGCATGCGCGCGGCGATTCAGACGGCGGCTACCATCGCGCCGACCAGCCGGGATCAGCGCACGCGCACATGTGAGTCGGGCCATCAGAACAATGATACATATATTTATAAGGAGTAATTTTCATGTGTATTCCACAGCGGTAGTCCAAGTCTTCAATATTAATATTATACAGATGCAAAATTGCCTAGAAAGGGACAATCAGAAAATACCCGGCATTAATGATGGAGCCAAAGTTAAAAAGGTGATGTTTAAAAGTAACACTGAAATATACAGTGAAGCAGAGGTAGTCAAGCGAAAGTACAGATATATAGGGAGATGGTTCAAAGAAACGGGACATAACTTCTGCGTAAATGAAAACTCCCTTTGATACAGTGATTATGTAAGTGAGCGGACTAGACCCGTGTGCTCCTGCCCTGAAGACACCTGTAATATAGTGATGTGTCAGTCGTGAACGATCCAACACAACTATCTGGCTCCCTGCTGTGACTGACCGGAGCTGGATCCCCAGTGAGAGCCACTGAATATTCTTAACAGGTCTCACTGGGCATAACATTTGGGTGTTTGGTGGACAAAATCCTGCCCACCTGAACAAAACACCACCCATTCAGCAATTTAATTGGCCCCTTGTGAGTGGGCAGGGTTTAATAGCGGGTGGGCGAGGTTTCAACAGAGTTAACATAAGCTTAAACGTGTTCACCTGGAGTACCCGGAAAGGTCTTCAGATGTGGAGTTATAGTGGGTCAGTCTCGCAGTCATGAGCTCCAGGCCAGAACTATACCAAGGTTCTCCCATCAGTGGCCTGACTACAGCGGTATGAGTCCTCAAGTGGAGACTTGGAATCAAATACACCGTGTGCAGAATTATTAGGCATGTTGTGTTTTAGAGGATTTTTTTTTATTATTCAACAACTATGTTCTCAATCAACCCAAAAGACTCATAAATATAATTTTTTTTTTAGATTTAGCAATCTTAGGAGGATATCTGTTTGTGCAGGTAACTATTACTGTGCAGAATTATTAGGCAACTTAATAAAAACCAAATATATTCCCATCTCACTTGTTTATTTTCACCAGGTAAACCAATATAACTGCACAAAATTTAGAAATAAACATTTCTGACATGCAAAAACAAAACCCAAAAAATTAGTGACCAATATAGCCACTTTTCTTTATGATAACACTCAACAGCCTACCATCCATAGATTCTGTCAGTTGCTTGATCTGTTTACGATCAACATTGCGTGCAGCAGCCACCACAGCCTCCAGACACTGCTCCGAGAGGTGTACTGTTTTCCCTCTCTGTAGATCTCCCATTTTATGAGGGACCACAGGTTCTCTATAGGGTTCAGATCAGGCGAACAAGGGGGCCATGTCATTATTTTTACATCTTTTAGACCTTTACTGGCCAGCCACGCTGTGGAGTAGTTGGATGCATGTGATGGAGCATCATCCTGCATGAAAATCATGTTTTTCTTGAATGATACACCACTGCTTGACGAAGTTGTCTTCCAGAAACTGGCAGTAGGTCTCGGAGTTGAGCCTCACTCCATCCTCAACCCGAAAAGGTCCCACAAGTTCATCTTTGATGATGCAAACCCATACCAGTACCCACCTCCACCTTGCTGGCATCTGAGTCGGAGTGGAGCTCTCTGCCCTTTACTGATCCAGCCTCTGGCCCATCCATCTGCCCATCAAGAGTCACTCTCATTTCATCAGTCCATAAAACCTTTGAAAGATCTTAAGATATTTCTTGGCCCAGTCTTGACGTTTTATTTTATGTTTCTTGTTCAAAGGTGGTAGTTTTTCAGCCTTCCTTACCTTGGCCATGTCCCTGAGTATGGCACACCTTGTGCCTTTTGATACTGCAGTAACGTTGCAGCTCTGAAATATGGCCAAACTGGTGGCAAATGGCATCTTGGCAGCTTCACGCTTGATTTTCCTTAATTCATGGACACTTATTTTGCTCAACACGCTTCTTGCGACTCTGTTGGCTATTTGCCATGAAACGCTTGATTGTTCGGTGATCACGCTCCAAAGGTTTGGGAATTTCAAGACTGCTGCATCCCTCTGCAAGACATCTCACAATTTTGGACTTTTCAGAGCCCGTCAAATATCTCTTCTGACCCATTTTGACAATGGAAAGGAAGTTGCCTAATAATTAAGCACACCTTATGTAGGGTGTTGATGTCATTACACCACACCCCTCCTCATTACAGAGATGCACATCACCTGATTTACTTAATTGGTAGTGGTAGGTTCCACTGCGCTGCTCTGCACCGGAGGAAGTGGTGTCTGCTATCATGGCAGGTAAATATGGGACCCTGCGGGGAAATCCGCAGGAATAATTGACATGCTGCAGATTTTTCCGCAGGGAAATTCGCATTATTTACGCTGCGGAAAAAAAAACGCAGCATGGGCACAGCACTCCCCAAATGCCATATAAATGGCTGGGGACTCGCTGTACTGCGGATTTTTGAAACATCCACAGAATTTCTGCGAAAAAATCGCGGCAAATTCTGCGAATTTTCGCAGCGTGGGCACATAGCCTAAGGCTTTTCTTTTTTCCTCCCGCCCTCCCAAAACAGATTTAAAATTAACCAAAATGTGCGCTGTAACCCAAAATAGTGCCAATGAACAGTGGATACATATTACCACCACATTACATGCACCCTGTGCTCTTAAGTGGGTAAAGATAAAATACTTATCCATAAAGATACAAAATAAATCTACTACTACTACTAGCACATGAAGGTGAATTGATTTATTTATTGCTATTAAATATCTTTTAAAAATCTTAGGTTCCTCTCTGCCACTAGTCGTGTGAGCTCCACCGAGGGCAAAAAGACTATAAGTTGCCATTTTCTTGTTGTCTATTTCCATCGGCACTCAGGAGAGGAAAAACCCCCTGTGGGGGAAACCTCTAGGGAACCATGGCCTACGGATAAGTGCCCTTCCCTGGGGGCACAAGGCAACATGTTGTCTAGTAGTGCTGGTCCACGGTCATATTATTGACTCCTGGTAGGATTGTCATGGTCTACAGCTCCATGGCCTACGGATAAGTGCCCTTTCCTGTGGGCAAAAAGCAATATGTTGTCTAGTAGTGCTGGTCCACGGTCATATGATTGACTCCTGGTAGGATTTTCATGGTGTACAGCTCCATGGCCTAAGGATAAGAGCCCTTCCCTGGGGTCACAAGTCAGCATGTTGTTTTGTAGTGCTGGTCCACGGTCATATTATTGACTCCTGGTAGGATTTTCATGGTGTACAGCTCCATGGCCTAAGGATATGAGGCCTTCCCTGTGGTCACAAGTCAGCATGTTGTCTTGTAGTGCTGGTCCATGGTCATAATATTGACTCCTGGTAGGATTTTCATGGTGTACAGCTCCATGGCCTAAGGATAAGAGCCCTTCCCTGGGGTCACAAGTCAGCATGTTGTTTTGTAGTGCTGGTCCACGGTCATATTATTGACTCCTGGTAGGATTGTCATGGTCTACAGCTCCATGTTCTACGGATAAGTGCCCTTTTTTGTGGGCACAAGGCAACATGTTGTCGTGAAATGCTGGTCCACGATCATTTTATTGACTTCTGGTAGGATTTTCATGGTCTCCATCTTCTTGTATTTGGACACTGCAAAGCGCCAGAATGCAGCAAACTCCGCCCAGCCCGCATTACAGGAGGGAGGAGGAGTGGATATGGCTACACTGCAGGTCACGGCCCTCAGGATACTCCTAGTGCTGGTGGAATAGGAACCGGTGAACAGCATTTGTCAGAGCTGTTCACTTCCAGGGTTTTATCCTCCTCCAAATACTGTGGAAGGTGTCCTTCACAATGCTGCCAAATGTCCTGCCGGGAGAGATAATAGGTTAGAAACAATCCTTATATCCCAATAAGACACATTAAATGGGGCTGATCTAAGGGGAAAACGCATGCAGACTAAAAGAAAATAGATTCCATACTAGACTCTGTTGACAAGACAGAGCCATAACGGTATGGAGGGGCCTATGAAACCCCCCTATCCCCGTCCCATTTACACTGACTCACCTGCGATTAGATCTTACAGGTTTTGGTATCTGCTTTATGACCTTCCATCCATCATTGGCAAATGTGAATCCACTGAAGAGGTTTTGATCTGTTTCGGCTATTGGTGGTTGAATGGTTTCAGTGAAAGACAAGACATGTTTAATTTTCTCTGATGTCATCACTGGTGGCTGCAGAGAGAAGATAGAAGAACCAGTGTTGATAAAGAACAAACACAACAGAAATGTACTGCTACCACCATCATTTCTGGGTCATATACTTACAGGGGGCAGCTGGAATGGTGGACATGCTCTGGCTTCCTCTATATCTGTCCAGTTGATCTCCTTAAAGAATGGATGATCTCTTATGTTGTCCACAAATTTCTGCCGACTCTCTGGTGACTTATCCAAGAGCTGAGAACATATAATGAAAATGATTATTCAGTCTCCAGTCGTCCTCCAATTTCATTGTGTATTGCATTACATATATCCAGTGCATTACTGAGATGTGTCTTTATACTCACCCCCTCAATGACGGCTTTGAGCTGGGGGTCCATTTCATTTGGGAAGACAGGATCATCATTGATTATTGCCTTAATGATGGCCCCACCAATTTGACCTCGATAGAATGGATGTCTGCCAGTAGCCAGCGTGCATATCACCACACCAGCAGAGAACCAGTCCACTGCCGTGTTGTAGGGCTTTTCTTGAAGAATCTGTGAAGACATGAAAAGACAATAAGATTGTCCAGCCTTGTAGACAGTGATCACTCAAGGACATGTAGATGATTCCTCACCTCAGGAGCCATGTAGAAAAGAGTCCCAGCACAACCTGAAGTCTTTGTATCTCCAAAGATGTTCATCACTGCAACACCGAAATCAGCGATCTTCAAGTGACCGGTGCTGTCCAGTAAAATGTTGTCCGGTTTTATGTCTCTGGAAAGAGTTTAAAAAAATGCCATAATGTAATTATTATATTAGCCTGACTGATAACTCATTAGGGCTGAGATATCAAGTGTCTACAGGGGGCATGAGGATGAGGGTATGAGTTTATATACCAGGTCTACACAGAAGAAAACGTGCTGCACCTACCTGTGTATGATGCCTCTGGAGTGTAGAAACTGCAGCCCACAGATCAGCTCAGCGGCAAAAAATCTAATGAGAAAATAAAGATAAAGCAAACATCCATCATTTCAACCACTAAACTGTGAACTAATAATGACATAAGGCTGTTCCTGAGAACGATCATCTTAATCTAATATATCCATGTTCTGTCTTACCTGATGGCTGGAATGGTAAATGGGACTCTGATTTTCAAAAGGTCTCCTCCACTGATATATTCCATAACATAGAATAAGTAGTCCTGTGATAAACCAGAGAAGATAATAGGTGTTACTGGTATAGTCTAAATATGAGACACTGGTGGTAATGTTATAATACATGAAATATGATAGTGGCCTAGAATAACATTGCACACAGCCATATAGACAGGCATTCATATAATATATTGAAGACCCAGAGCTGTTAGATCCTCAGCCTCTTACCTGGGACTGGAAGGTGGAAAAAGCCTGAGAAATTAATGGACTCTTCCTAGTCATCTCCAAGACCTGTCTCTCTATTAGGACGTTGTCTCTTAATTTCTCAAGTAGTAACCTCTTCTTCACCATCTTCACTGCCACTTGTTGTTGGGTGGCATGATGTGTGGCCAATATGACCTGGAGGATAAAGAACATTAGAACTGGAGGAAAGGCACATCCTGCCATGAGATGTAACGACAAGATATGAAGCAGTGAATTTCCTAGAGTCATATTACTGCTCCACATCACAAACATGAGTAAAACATCACCACAATTCCTTATACTTACTTTACCAAATGCGCCCTCTCCAAGGATTTTATGGAAGGTGAAGCTCTCCAGTCCAGTCACAATGATGGGGGATTCAGCTGGGGTTGTCCCTGATGGAGAGAGGAGAAATAAGATGTATTATTTCTATATAATGCTAATGTGGCCTCCTATAGCAATTACAACATGGGGTACAACAATCTTAGGGGGTATCAAAGAGAAAAGGCACAACAATCATAATAGATGGGGTATTCTAAAGGTTCACAATCCCATCAATTACTACATTGGGGGCTAGTGGCTCTCGGAGTCTTAGATCTGCACTCACCTGACAGCTGCTCAGTGTCAGCTTTGGGAGACACGCTGGATCCATCATCAGCTTTTTCCCCCATCGCTTCTCCCCTTTTCCTCTTGCTCACGATACTCTCCTGTATCGGGCTTCCAGGTCTCTTTGAAGCCTTCATAAGGCTTTGGTTGGTGCCATCTTTCTCTCTCTCCGGTGTTTTTATTTTCCTTTTTTTTGGCACCTCATTTATGCTTTCTATCTTTCTCTTCCTCAATCTCTCCATATTAGGTTCAGGGTTAGCTTTGGGGGACCCGCTGGATCCATCATCAGCTTTGTCCCCCATCGCTTCTCCCCATTTCCTCTTGCTCACGATACTCTCCTGTATCGGGCTTCCAGGTCTCTTTGAAGCCTTGATAAGGCTTTGGTTGGTGCCATCTTTCTCACTCTCCGGTGTTTCTATTTTCCTTTTTTTTGGCACCTCATCTATGCTCTCTGTCTTTCTCTTCCTCAAACTCTCCATATTCAGCTCCATAGATAAAATTCTGGGCTGAGGAAGGTCCTGTCCACCTCTAGAGTGCTCCTGGATGTCGCCTGGAACTGCTCCTCTAACAGGCCTTCTATTATTCAGTATTATATTTTATATAACACAAAAAATTTGCTAAGCGCAAGTAAAAGTCACCTTCACCCACTAAGTGATGAAAACAACTGGACAATATTCAGGCTGCAGCAACATTCTGATGACTGTTCTATGACATCACAAAAGGAGGCATTGTGACATCATCACATTCCAAAGGTGACATGACATCACAAAGTAGACAAAAAGGAGGGAAAAAATTTACACCTTGATATCATGGATATCATGGAGTTTAAAGTTGCCGTTGTGTGAATACTCTTTTATTGTAAAAATAAATATCCTATATAATATTAGTCACAGAGGGTCGCAGCCACTCTGGGCTTGGACAGTGACAAACAAATGTTTGAATTTGGCCTAATGGTCCTTTGTGTGTATATATATATATATATATATATGTATATATATATATGCAAAAAGGAGGGGAGCCAGCACTGCTTATGAGTGGCATGCAACATTGAGAAAGTAAAAAGTGTAATATTCACAAATTCATTCCTACTGTAACAATTCAATGAGATTTTTGGCAAATAATTGATCAATGATTTGAGCCCCCCTGCCCCCTCACGGCAAATCTCTATAAGGGGGGTCCCTACACTATATTTGTAATTTATATACGTACCATAAGGTCTTGTGTAATGCGCAGGACCGTATAAGAACATCAGACATTGTGCTGGTGTGTGTGGTTCTGCCACACGCACTGGCACCTGGACTGCCCTTTTTACTCGCAGTTGTCAGCCCTTGCAGCATGGGAGTGGTTCTGATCAATTATTTGCCAAAAATCTCATTGAATTGTTACAGTAGGAATGAATTTGTGAATATTACACTTTTTGCTTTCTCATTGTTACATGCCACTCATAAGCAGTGCTGGCTCCCCTCCTTTTTGCATATATATACGCAATGGTAAAACACTACGCATCCTATATCTAATACTCTCTTACACTAATAGAGAGCTCAGAAAAAACATTGTCCCCATCTTTCATTTCTATTGAGGGTTTATCCAGAACCACTTTATTTTTACCTCATGGGGCTCAGAGCCATAGTATGATGCACCCACTATAGTCCTCCATATGTTATAATGCACCCCAATACTCCTACATATATTATAATGTGCCCCCATCGTCATCCATATATTAAGATGCACTCCCTTTTTCTCTGTAGAGTGTGAATGAGAATTCTGCTTATTTTCTGCATGCCAATATGCATTGCAGAAGTGTGTGTATTTGCCTCGTGTAAACAAAGCCTAAAGGGGTATCTTCTTCTTAGGAAACTTAGGCATATCCACAGCATATAACATTAGCGTCTGATAGGAAAGCTGCTCATTTATTAAGAGAACTAGGATCTGGTGCTTGGATCACTAATTCTAGTGAACGGTGGGGTCCCCAATGATTGCCACTTATTCCCAAAATTTTTGCTTCTGCTTAAATGAAAACTTACTTTGATATAGTGATTGTGTAAGTGAGCGGACTAGACCCGTGTGCTCCTGCCCTGAAGACACCTATAATATAGTGATGTGTCAGTCGCGAATGATCCAACACAACTATCTGGCTCCCTGCTGTGACTGACCGGAGCCGGATCCCCATTGAGAGCCACTGAATTCTCTTAACAGCTCTCACTGGGCGTAAAATTTCGGTGTTTGGTGGACAAAATCCTGCCCACCTGAACAAAACACCGCCCATTCAGCAATTTAATTGGCCCATTGTGAGTGGGCAGGGTTTAAGAGTGGATGGGCTTGGTTTCAACAGAGTTAACATAAGCTTAAACATGTGTTCACCTGGGGTACCCAGGAAGGTCTTCAGATGGGGACAACATCCTGATGTTGGATTTCCTGGTGAAGAAGTGAGGACACACTTTGAAACGCGTAGCATAAAACCACCTACATTTCATTACCTTTGGATATGTGTCATTTCTACAGCAGCGCAGTAAAAGTTCCACTTTTATTTGGTTCCTGATCTCCGGCTTTGGAGCACGTGAACTCTGCAGCAGTTGATTACATGCTTTAATTTGGTTGTGTGTCACACAACGTTACAAGGTGAGCACAATCCCTCATCATATGTTTGTTGGGTGAGACCCTATTGTGCTTGTTATCCCCAGCTTTTATCTCAAGTGGAGACTTGGCATAGACCTGGGTGAATAGGTCAGCACAGAAACCTACATCAGACAAGGCAAGTCCTACAGTAGTCAACACCTTTATAGAGAACGGCTCCCTATGGGTGGAATGAGACTCTGGCCAAAGAATATATAAGCGAATATGTCTGGCTCACAATAAAGGTGTAGGTGCCCAGAAAAAATAGTAGACAATCAATATAATAATAATTCTGGCACACAAAAAAATTTTTGAAAAACTTATGAAACAACTCTTTGAATGCAAATGTCGTTTATTCATGCAGTAAGTTGATGATAATACATCCGACGTTTCGACCGTTAAAAATGGTCTTTATCAAGGATTGATTTATCTATATCAACACTGCGATGGTACACATGCAATGATAGCTGGTCAATATTGGTGAGTGTAATGGGATCAGACACTGTGATCCTCACGTGTCTGTCTGTCGACACTGAAAGGGGTAAGAATACCAACCAGACGTGGGTTGACACGTGTCAAAGGTTATGGCTGGATTGGTGAATAGTACCTTCAAAAAAGAACCATATGAGTGATTGAGAGTCCCTCACTGAGAGATTCTCAGTTGCCTCCAACAGGCTAAACGCTTATTCAAATGTTATTGGACATGTGTTTCAAAGGTGCTATTCCCATGGGAAGAGGTGCGTACGTCCCTTTAAGTTCTGAGGTATATGGAACAACCTACAGCCGGGTGCCCAGGGGGATATAAGGAAATATCTGTGAAGTCTGGCATAGGGTAAAAGCCCTGTAAGGTGATGGCAGAGGAAATAGGTCCCTGGACAGTGTCCAGGGACCTATTTCCTCTGCCATCACCTTACAGGGCTTTTACCCTATGCCAGACTTCACAGATATTTCCTTATATCCCCCTGGGCACCCGGCTGTAGGTTGTTCCATATACCTCAGAACTTAAAGGGACGTACGCACCTCTTCCCATGGGAATAGCACCTTTGAAACACATGTCCAATAACATTTGAATAAGCGTTTAGCCTGTTGGAGGCAACTGAGAATCTCTCAGTGAGGGACTCTCAATCACTCATATGGTTCTTTTTTGAAGGTACTATTCACCAATCCAGCCATAACCTTTGACACGTGTCAACCCACGTCTGGTTGGTATTCTTACCCCTTTCAGTGTCGACAGACAGACACGTGAGGATCACAGTGTCTGATCCCATTACACTCACCAATATTGACCAGCTATCATTGCATGTGTACCATCGCAGTGTTGATATAGATAAATCAATCCTTGATAAAGACCATTTTTAACGGTCGAAACGTCGGATGTATTATCATCAACTTACTGCATGAATAAACGACATTTGCATTCAAAGAGTTGTTTCATAAGTTTTTCAAAAAATTTTTTATCTGGCCAAAGAAGACTCTATATGTAAAGAATGTGCTCATGTTTTGTGCATTCAGTGGCAATATGTTTACGGTATTGTGGAAAGTGTTAAAAAAAAGACTGTTCAGAAAGAATCAGTATTGGAGTCTGACTCCCCAGTGGAAGAATATTGGCCTGCCCAATGGCCTAATCACAGGTATGGGTTGCACACACAAAGACTATACACCCAGCCAGGATCACTGCAACCAATTCTTTCCCCCTTGCTCTGTGAAGATCGCCAGGGTGCGGACCACCAAAGGACTGAGTCTCTCGCCCTAGACAACCGCCCGGGGCCACCCTCACAAGTGCACAATACAATTCTGATTTGCACACTATGTTGGATGATATAATGCAATCCAGTGTATAAAGTCTAAAAACACATAGCTTTTTGCACCTCTCTTTCTTCATGTGCTCAATACTTTTTCTTGGTCTTGTGAGCGAAATACACCTCCTTCTGTTGTGGATACATTTGGACTAGGCTCCATTTTGGGGCTCCCTCTTGTGGTCAGTGCTGTTAGTGAAGTTTGCTGGCTGAATTGAAACCAGACAGCTGGGGATGATTGGCAATCAGGTTCTTCTGACTGGGCCTATATAACTGAGTAGTGTTCTCTTGTTCCTGGCCGGTGCTCAATGTTGTCTCCTGTGTGCTATGGACATTCTGAAGCCAGCCCTTCCTTCTGTGTCTTCCAGAACTCCTTTCAGATAAGTTTGGTCCTTGTACCTTTGCTGGTGGTTTCCACATTTTGTTTTTTTTTCTGTTTAGGTACTAAGGCTTATTCCTATTTTGCCCGTGTGGCGTTCTGGGTGGAGTTGAATCAATGCATGTGTACCTTGCTCCATATTCTGCTCTGTATTTTGTTTTGTCATGCTTGGTACTAATTTCAGTCCCTCCACAATATTAGTGTTTTGTTTGGATCCCAGTAAAACCAGAGTACTGATATAGTGGGGGAGAGTCCGTGTGGGCTCAGTATTTTTCTATATCAGACGTGTTGGTTTTTTTTCTAGGGTATTGCACGACTGCAGACAGTGCTCTTTTCTGTCCTTTCCTATTTAGTTAGTTTGGGCCTCATCTTTGCTGAATCTGTTTTCTACCTGTGTATTGTGTTTTCCTACATCACCGTAATCTTTAAATGTGGGGGGCTATCTATATCTTTGGGAACTGCTCTGAGGCAGATTAGCCTTTCCTTTATTTCTCTTTGTAGGAAAAATTAGTTCTCCGGCTGTGTCGAGGCGACCAGGTCATCGTAGGCACGTCCCACGGCTACTTCTAGTTGTGTGTTAGTGGTAGGTCAACAGTTTGCTGAGATTCCAACCACTCTGGTACATTCTGGGTTTCCTAGTTTTGTTTTTTTTTCTGATCCTCCTCGGTCACTGAATCATAACATCCTTCTATGCCTCTCGAACTCCAAATTAATTAGATTTGTTTTACGAGCGCTCGGTAAGTCAATACAGCACACACATGCTTTGTGGTATACTGAAAGAATTCTCTATTACTACATGTAACCAGTCTATATAAGCTCACAGACAAAGGCCTTGTCCATCTGAACTATGCACCAATAAGCGCTACAGGGGCATGAACAGTAATGTGAAACTTCCCCATCCACCAGTGAATAGCTGAACCCTATGACATCATTAGCTATAAGACAAGATGGAAACTATAAGAACAAAATGAATTCTGTTCTCTCACAGTCTGATTTGTATTTTGATCTCTATTGCTGACTATGGATTTGCCTTTGTCTGAAGGGAAAAGTGTGATTTAAGTGGTAGTTGACGGATTCGGTAAACAGGCTCATTTTATTCCTTTACTGATTGCTGAAACACTTCCCACATTGTTTCTCAATCATGGTGAGATTGCAAGAAAACCTTACAACATTAAATATGATAGAGGGCGCAATTTGTCTCCACATTCTGGTGAGCATTTTGTAAGAAATTAGGGATTGATTTGTAAAATTTTCCTTTGCCTACCACCCGGAAACCAATGGTCAGACTGAAAGGACAAATTAATTGTTGATACAAATTTTTAGGAGTTTTGTTGCGGCTCAGCAGGAGGTCAATCGGTTGGTCAGGGTATTCCATCGTAGATTTTCTGGGAAGCCTGGGGGTCCGGTGGCCCTCATAGAAGAGGTGGTACTGTCACGATTCCACCACTCAGTGTTTAATGAATGCTGTGAAAGATAACTCTGCAGCCCTATGGTTTTCTGGGAGCTCGGGTTACCCTGTAACTGACAGTGTTATGGTTAAATATACGTTAGAGTTGAGGATCAATCTAATATATAAAGCTGAGTGTTTGTGTTTGTGTGTGTGTGTGTGTGTGTGTGTGTGTGTGTGTGTATATATGTCCGGGATTGGCATCTGCACCGTCACAGCTACAGCCACAAACTTTTGCACAGACACTCTATGTGACTCAGGGAAAATTTAAACCCGCGCTTTACAGTTACTCTTCAATAATCCTGCCTCCATTAAACTGAATGGAGGTGGGAGCTATAGGTTATTAATACCAACTGTCAGTGGTTGCTATAGAAACAAAATAAACTGTTAGTATGAGAAGCTTATGTGTGAGGTAATAAGATGTTGGTGGGAAGATGGATAGAGAGACAGAAAAAGACAGACAGACAGAGAGATACAGACAGAGACAGCCCTGGAAAGAGACAGCTGGGCAAAGAGACAGCCGGGCAGAGACAGACCTTGAAAGAGACATCCCTGGAAAGAGACAGCCGGGCAAAGAGACAGACCTGGAAAGAGACAGACTTGGAACGAGAGAGACAGACAGACACACACATAGAAAAACGTAGAACAGTGAAATTGGATCTTAACAATGGTGAGAAGCAAAGACTTCTGGGGACATATATGTAAACTAAGAGAATAGAAGTCATTCATTTTGCCAGAGTATCTCCATACCTCATAACCACAAAATCAATGAAGTAATCATAAGCACAAGTGTGCAGATAAAAGATTCTTTAATGAACAGGCAGTAGTAAAATACAGGGTATGGATATAAAGTCAGTATACAAAGGTTACAAAGACATGGAGGGTGATTGATTCCCCAAGTGTGGCTGCATACAAAATCACATCAAATTAATCGATTGTAGCTCACTGGCGTGGTTAGTGCTATGAAGGGGTTACTAAACAAAACAGTGCAGCCAGGAAAGTCAGCAGCTGAACAGATCAATGTACCAGCTACACTTGAAACATAACCACACAGCACAAAACCAGCACCCAGTATAGAGCTTACCAAAGTAGTAAGGAAGGCAGGCACACAAGGGGATAGTCGCAACACGTGTTTCGTGTGGTGACTTCTTCAGGGGACCGTGGACAACAAGGGGGGAAGGTGAGTCTAATATACCTGTCGTACTCATGTGGGATTAATAGCAGGTGTCGCGGTTCCATGGGGCATGGGGGCGCGGCGTCAGCATGGGCGGCTGCTCCAGCGTCATCTGGGTGGGAGGAATTCCCTTGTTTTTTTTTTAATCCAATCAATTTTTATTGTAGGAAGTTACATTACAAAAAAAAGGAGAAATTCAGGTATCATTGGCAATAATACACAAAGAAAACAACGCTGTAACATGTGGTAGTGTCACCTTTGATTATGATTCACATTTCCTGTCACACCACCACCAATCATGTCTGATGCAAGTTGCAACTTTTTTAGGTTAATCAATACCCAATACGTATAGAATCAACCTACCAATTTACTCTTTAATCCTCAAAATGAGGGATCCAAACAACCAGAACCAGAGAGTAAGAAAGGAAGATAAGAAAAGGGAGGGGAGAGAGAGGTGGGGGAGAGGGGGAGAACCATGGATGGTTGCAAGGAGGCAACCAGGGAGGGGGAGGGGGAAGGGAGGGAATTGGATGGCGTTTTGGGGCAGCCCGAGCAGTAACAACAACAGAGATTTAAACACCTTGACTATTGACATGTGGTATGGGTGAACTCCCTGCGTAACACACACTTTGAGCCTATTTGACCCGTTTTTTTAATTATCAACAGTTTGCCCTGGAAACAGATGCCTGACAGGGGATGCATATACAGAGTTTAACCACGTGTCCCAAATCTGAAGTATTTTGTTTTTGGCGCGGATGGAGTGAGCCAGACAGAACTCGTATTGGCATTGGAGATTAATTCGGTTATATAGTTCAACTAATGTAGGCGTCTTTGGGGATTTCCAGTGCAAACTTATGCAATATCTGGCAGCTACTAGAATGTGAACTAATAAACCCCTGGATTCCCAAGAGAACTCCTCTATACCCACGTTTAGCACTGCCAGAGCCGGATTCGGATTAATACGATTGCCTGTCAGCTCACCCATCAGGCCAAACACCTCCAACCAGAACGAGAAAACCTTGGGACAAGCCCACCAGCAGTGACCAAGAGTACCCCTTTGGAGGCAGCCCTTCCAACAATGTGGCGAATAATTTGGGAGGAACTGTGCTAAGTTGGCTGGGGACCGATACCATCGCAGGTGTACTTTTTCAGTTGCTCCAGATGATTTATACACTTGGAATATTTTTGGATATTTGCTGATGCCGAGTGCCAGTTTGAAGGTGAGGTAGAGACACTCAACTCCACGTCCCATTTATTCATATAAGGAGATTTTTGCTCTTCAGGGGGGTTATTGAGCCATTTGTATGTCGAGGAGATACCTTTGGATTTAATTATCTTTTTAAATACCAAAGCTTTTGTTGTAGGTAACAGAGGCTTTGACTTTGGAGGAAATTTAGAGGCCAGAAAATGACTAATTTGGATGTGTTGATAGAAACAGCCCTTTAAAGAGGGGTGTTCCCGTACTATTTCATTAAAGGGGTTAACACCCAAATCAGAGTATAGATCCGCCAGCACTGTAATGCCCGATCCCTCCCACCTGGCCAGATTCAAAAAGGGGATTTGAGATTCCAACGACTTGAGGGAAATCTCTGAAAGAGGAATCTGAATCTTATGAATCAAGTCATTTCGCCAGACCTCCAGGGAGGCTGACATGGTGGGAACACACGGGGAGAACCGTGAACGGCTCAAATATTCTGCTTCCATCATTCTTCTGACCGAGCCCTGGCGGGACAGGAAATTTTCAATCTGAGCCCATCTATGTGAATTACCTGGACGCCACCATTCCTTTAGTGATTCAATTAGTAAGGCTTTATAATATGCCGTTATGTTTGGGGTGCCCAATCCCCCTAAGTCATATGGGGGGTATAACACTTTACCTGCGACCCTAGCCCTTTTATTACCCCAGACAAATTTGTTAGTCAACGATTGAAGTTTCATCAGGGTTTTGTGAGAAATTTTGATGGGAAGGCATCTGAGCACATACAATATTTTGGGTAAGAAAACCATTTTAAAGGACTGTATCCTGGCCATCCAGGACAATGATATTTTTTCATATCTTCCCAATTCCTTTTCTAAATTTTGGATCAGAGGTTCCAAATTTTCTTTAATTAACATCTGCGATGGTGTCAGCTTAATACCCAAATAAGGTATCCCCCTGTCGCACCATTTGAATTGAAAGGCCCCCTCCAGCGCACTCCTGGCCTCCGCCGGTACATTAAACGGCAGTATCAAAGACTTTGCCGCATTAAGCTTATAATACGACACTTTAGAAAAGTTTGATAATGTGTTCACCACTGCTGGAATCGACACTGCAAGGTTAGAACAGGAAATTATCACATCGTCTGCGTATAAACCAAGTTTATGTTCAAATTCCCCAACTCTTATACCAGAAATGGCTATGTTTTTTCGTATAGCTTCCGCCAGAGGTTCTACCACTAAAGCAAAAATAGCGGGAGACAATGGACACCCCTGGCGGGTGCCATTACTTATTTGAAATTTAGATGACAGAAACCCCGATGCCAACACTGACGCATTTGGGTAAGAGTAGAGGGCTAGAATGGATGACTTGATGTTCCCCAAGAACCCGAATTTTGTTAGAACTCTCTCCAGGTATCCCCAGTGCACCCTGTCAAAGGCTTTTTCAGCATCAAGAGACAGGAATGCACTGGGTTCACCCGATATCTCCACCAGTCCAATCAAGTCAAGCATCCGTCTGGTGCCATCCTTAGATTGCCTCCCTGTCACAAACCCAACTTGATCTGGAGCCACTAAGGTCGGGATCACTTTGTGAAGTCTATCTGCCACTAGTTTGGCATAAATTTTAACATCACAATTTAGGAGTGAGATGGGCCTAAAATTACCCGGGGTGTCTGCAGGTTTCCCTGGCTTTGGTAGCGTGATAATTATCGCTTCTAAGTTGTCTGGAGAAATTGACCCTTTATTTTGCCAAAAATTGAAGGTTTTTGACATAAAGGGGGACAGAGTGGATGTAAATTGTTTGTAATATTCGTATGGCAGCCCATCGGGGCCCGGGGCAGAGTTAGACTTAGTCATTTTGATGGCACCTAGGATTTCATGTGTAGTAAAGGGAAGATTAAGTTCCTCTAATTGCTCATCTGAGACCCGGGGAAGATCCAGGGTGTCTAGGAAACCCTGTATATCCACTTGAGTCGGCTGTGACGTATTGGAATCATATTTTAGATTATACAGGGCCTCATAGTATTTCGCAAATGCTTCTGCTATTTCAATGGGATGTCTAGTGATTGTTCCGTTCGGGTCCCTCAGGAATTCTATTTTAGATTGGATCTCACGTTTTTTCGTCCTTCTTGCCAATAAGGACCCCGCTCTATCCCCCATAGCATAAAATGTCGATCTATTTTTTTTAAGATTATGTTCGTATTTTTGCAGGAGTAGGGATCTTAGTTGGAATCTATGGGTTACAATTTCTTTAGTCAAGTTAGGGGATGCTTTGGCTTTATTCAGGGATTCAAGGTGATGAATACGGGTTAATATATATTTAATATCTGCGTCTTTTTTCCGTTTTTGGATGGAGGCTATTTTTATGAGCTGCCCTCTGACTACGGCTTTATGAGCAGCCCACAGGGTCTCGTCAGAAATTTCCCCATTATTATTAAGTTTAAAATATTCTGTTAACACTGACTCTACTTCATCATGTACCTTCTGCCTACCAAGCAAGCTGGTATTCAGTCTCCACCTAGGGGAATTTTGAACATTAAAGCTACCCTGAACAGACAAAGAGATCGGCGCATGATCTGTCCAAGTAATTAAACCAATATCAGCTGCCACACAATTACTTATAGATTTGCTGTCGACCAAAAAAAAATCAATTCTACTGTATGAGCGGTGCCTGGAAGAGAAGAACGTATAGTCTCTTTCTGATGCGTGCAAATATCTCCAGATGTCATGAAAATGGAATTCATTGATGAGATGCTTAAGTTCCTTAGCATGTGGGATGCTGGTGTTGGAGCAATCCATGGAGCGTATTACAGGTATATTAAAGTCTCCACAGATGATTTCCGCCCCTGTGGCAGTATCTTTGAATGCTTGGAAAAATTTCCTAGCAAAGTTCAATTGTGATGAATTTGGGGAGTAGACCGTTGCCAAGGTATAAGGGACGCTGTTGATATAACAAGACAAAATAATATATCTTCCATCCGCTCCATAACTGACATTTATCAATTTAAAGGCCACTGAGTTCTTTATTAAAATGGCCACTCCTCCTCTTTTTTTTGAGTCATTAGCAAAAAAGGTGTGTTGGAAGCTTGGATGAAGTAGCCGTTTATTATCTGTGGAAAGAAGGTGGGTCTCCTGAATGCACGCTATATCACAGTTAGATGCCTTGACCTCTCTCCACATCATTGACCTTTTTGCTGGGGAGTTGAGCCCGTTCACATTAATAGACAATATCTTAATTCTCATATTGGAGCCGCAGGGGGGGTTGAATTCCCAGGAACGCCATCAGGGATGAGAGGGGCTAGACCAGCAAGGAATTGAGAGAAATTTCCAGAAAAAATTAAGGAACATTTGTGAGAAGAGGAACAAAAACAAAAAAATTCCAACAACACCGGTTTGCCCCGAATAGGGTGCCCGGTGTATAACCGCTCGCCATAGGCGAGAACATCAGGGGGGCTACGTGACATCCTGTGTCACAGGAGCAGGGACAGCAGGTGCCATAAGCAGGAAGGAGTCCCAGCTAAGCTACTGACCATTCAGGGTTAATCCTGTCTGGAGGGCCTCTATGATTCTCCTGCCCACCAGGGTTTGGTGGGTGGGCTATTCCCCAGTCATCCAGCAATTTGCCCAGCTGAGAAGGAGTATGACATATGTGAGTGCCTCCATCTTTGAAAATTATCATCTTCACCGGAAAACCCCACTTGTACTTGATGTCTTGATCTCTAAGGAGTTTAGAAAGGTGGGCAAATTCTCTTCTTTTATTAAGAGTTGCAGCAGAAAGATCTGGGAAGATTTTTAGTCCCATGAAAGTGTCTGGCAGGGCTGGATTTCCCCTCAGTGTGTGCAGCACAGCTTCTTTTGTTTTATAGAAATGAAGTCTAGCCAGGACATCTTTAGGCAGAGCTGGATCTATGCCTTTGGCTTTCGGGACTCTATGAATCCTGTCCACTATCAGGTCTCTGGTGTCCCATCCAGGGAGTATAAGCTGCAGAAACTTGTGGAAGTATTCCTGGAGGTCTTTATCTGCTACTGATGAGGGAATCCCTCTGATTTTTAGGTTATTTCTTCGGGATCTGTCCTCTATATCACTGATTTTAAGCTTTAGTGCCTCCACCTCCTTTTCCAAAGCTGTGTTAGCATCTATCAGATTGTTATGTGATGTTGCAAACTCAGCCATCTTAGTTTCTACATGCTCTGTGCGAACCCCTAGAGACCTGATCTCTTCCTTCAGCTCTCTTACTATTTCTCTGAGATCAGCCTGCAAGGAAGCCCTCAGCGTTTTCAGCAGAGCTTGCATTGTTTCCTCTGTCAAAGGAATGGCTGTGCAGCCTCTTAAACAGCCTGTTCCTCCCTGTGAGGAGTGGGAAGAAGCTGAGTGTGAAGCCATCTTGCTTGGTGAGCAGAGATCCCTATCCAGGGGGTAGAAGTCTGTCAGTTTGGCTGGAGTGCCAGTCTTTTTAGGTCTCCCCTTAGGCATAGCTGGGGGCTGGGGTTACTCACACCTCCTGTAGCTGGTAATCCTGTTATCTGTGAGCTGATAAGAGCCGGTTTATCCTGCTTCAGCACAGAGCTCTCCTTCAAGCAGCCGTCGCCATCAGCGTGCAGGCCACGCCCCAAGTGCTGGCGGAATTCCCTTGTTGACGTCAGTAAGCCCAGAGGACGCTGGGAGGAGAGCCGTCCATACTGCGCATGCGCGATCCCGCAACCAGGAAGTGCGATCACGAATACCATGTTGAGTACTGGCAACAGTGAGGGCAAGTAGATATAGGTGAATCTCCAACGAATGACATCAAATATCATGCATAAAGATGGTAACTTGAATGTGGTATAGTGAACATACAGTATAGTACATATTAGTACTAACAAGAATAGCCCAGGTATATTAACGCCAAGAACTATCAATAATATGCTGTGCTTGACTATGCACAAGTGTGCAGTCACAGTAATAGCAAGAGGTACATACATTGGGTCTGATATGTCACGTCAGAGTATAAAGTACAGACATCAGCGTTAGCCATATTATAATACACAGGATTCGCTGCATTGGTAATCCAGAGTAGTTTTTGTAGTGAGATCCATTTTCCTTATTCATATCTGTATATTCAATGTTGTGAGTCCTGAAACAGTAGCTTCAGAACAGGTAATATGGAAAAATCCGGCAGGGATATTAGACAAGAACAAAGTGGACTGTGAAAAAGGAAAAGACACATAAAAGTGAAGTTAAAAATAGGCATAAAAAATATTAAAAAGACTCAGAAAAAACATAAACAGCACATGGAACCTGCAACCAGCCAGGCACCAAAATACTATCAAAAACCGCAGAGGAGGAGACATATTGGTTTATAGGAATGACGCAAAAGTTTGTCTTTCGTTCAATCCGTTGGGTATCACGGTCTCAAGGAGGAAAATCCACCGACACTCTGCCCTTGCCAACATCTTATGTATATCCCCACCTCTCAGTCCAAGGTGTATCTGGTCGATCCCCCTTACCTTAAAACCTGAGGGGTCCGATCGATGATGCAGCCTGAAGTGGCGGGGAATAGTCTTAAGAGTGTCGGTATCCTCCAGTTTGACCTGTTTTGCAGCCATGATGTCTCTTATATGTTCCCTCGTCCGGACTCTAAGTTCCCGGCTAGTCAGCCCGACATATATTAAATTGCATTCACACGTGGCGTAATAAATCACGCCCGTGCTATTGCAAGAAATATAATGTCGTATATCAAATGTCTTAGAGCCATTAGAGGACATAAAAGATGTTGCCCGGATAATATTACCATGGCGACACGCCATGCATGATCCACAGGGGAACGACCCAACTAAGGGTCGCCCAGTAGGAAAAGGTAATTTATTATGTCTTAAATGATGACTGTGGACCAGCATATCGCGTAAACTACGGCCTCGCCGGGCCGTCATGAGAGGACGTTCGGGCAGAGTGTCTTTAAACACGGGCTCTGTTCGTAAAACAGGCCAGTGTTTAGTGAGGATACCTCTAATGTGTTCCCACTGACGGTTGAACGATGACACAAAGCGGATCTTGGGTTCCGTACAGTGTGTTTTGTTGGGATTGAATCTCAGCAGGAGCTGATCTCGGGGAGCTGACCTCGCACGTTTATATGCCTTTTTTATAGATCTCGCACTATAGCCTCTCTCCTTAAACCTATCACGCATCTCGTTGGCTCGATCCTCAAATACCCCCGTATCGGAACAAATCCGCTTAAGACGGATAAATTGTCCCGTGGGGATGGCATTGATAGTAAATTTCGGATGGCCAGAGGATGCGTGGAGAAGGGCATTAACGGAGGAAGGCTTGCGATAGATGTCAGTGGACAGAAAACGCTGGTCAGTAATGGATACATTAATATCCAGGAATTCCACCTTATTGGAGTCAGCATGAAAAGTAAGATAGATGTTAAAAGAGTTGGAGTTCAAGTGACGCACAAAGCCCTCAAGCTCCGAGGTGGTCCCCCCCCAGATGACAAAGATGTCATCAATGTAGCGGAGCCAGCACTGCACATGGGAGCTGGCCGGCACGCCACCGCCGAAAACCTCCCTTTCCCAGTAACCCAGGAAGAGGTTTGCGTACGATGGCGCGCAAGCCGCCCCCATCGCAGTGCCGCGCCGCTGGAGGTAGAACCGTTCCCCGAAGGTGAAGGCATTGTGCGTCAGTATGAACTCCAATAACTCCAAAATCAGCTGTTGTAGGGTGGGTGCCCAGTTCCTCATACTCAAAAAATACTCAACCGCCTGCAAGCCATGTTCATGACTGATATTGGTATATAATGTCTCAACGTCCAAGGTCACCAGTGATACGCCCACGTCCGCCGTCAGGCCATTAAGCCTCCTAAGGACGTCTGAAGTGTCTCTGACATGGGAGGGCAGCGTCTCAACCAAAGGTTGGAGATAGAAATCTATGAACTTGCAAACTGCATCGCATAGCCCTCCAATGCCAGAGACAATTGGACGTCCAGGGGGAACCCGAGGGTTCTTGTGTATTTTTGGTAATAGGTAGAACGTGGGCATCACCGGCAGCCTTGGAAGGAGACCATCATAGATCTTTTTTGTGATGGTGCCTGCGGTAAGAGCATTCTCGAGTATGAGAGTCAACTGGGTTACATAGGTGTTAGTCGGATTTGAAGGGAGCATCTGGTAAAAATCAGCATTCTTCAATTGCCTATACACCTCGCGCTCATACATGGTGGTAGGCCAGATCACCACGTTACCCCCCTTATCCGCTGGTTTAATCACAACCCCTTCTAACTTCTTCAATTCCCCAAGAGCCCGCTGATGTTTTACTGAGAGATTATTAGATACGTTGCTCTTGGAGAGGGATTTAAGATCTCCCATGACAAGGTCATGAAAGATCTGAACCTGGGGGCATAGCGAAAGCGGGGGGAACGTGGTGGAGCGTGGGTGCAAATGTATAGGGAAGATACCAGATAACTCACCAGATGCCTGGCCCTCCAATTCCTCAAGTGTACGCACTGCCTCCTCTTCAGCCTCAGTGATGGACAGGCCTGGACCAGATTTTTTGGAATGCAGCTTGTGGAGGGTCAATTTTCTGAGGAACAGGTTCAAGTCCTTTGCAACTGTAAAAAGGTCAAAGTTACAGTCAGGTACAAACGTTAACCCCAATTTCAGCACTTCAACCTGGTCATCAGAAAGTATAATTTGAGACAAATTAATCACCTCCAGTTCGCTACTATTGCCTTTTTTGGCAATTGCACCCGAAGAGGATTTAGGGGGGCCAGAAGGTGCATTGCTGGATCGATTTTTCCCCATAAACCCTCTGGTCACAGGTCTCGATGAGGCTTGCGTTGTCGAGTTCTCGTCCTCCACTGAAGAAATCGAGGAGGCAGATACAGAGGCTGCCAGGCAATTGCACCCGAAGAGGATTTAGGGGGGCCAGAAGGTGCCTTGCTGGATCGATTTTTCCCCATAAACCCTCTGGTCACAGGTCTCGATGAGGCTTGCGTTGTCGAGTTCTCGTCCTCCACTGAAGAAATCGAGGAGGCAGATACAGAGGCTGCCACGCCTCTGCGTGCTCTAAGTCCTTTATGCTCTTACTGATTAAAAACAACGAGGCTTCTCTCCGTGATCTTGATGGAGAGATTGCAACCTTATCGGATCGGTTACCCAGGGAACTAACGCCTCTGGAATTATCCAGTTTCAATGAAACAATGGATAAATAATTTGTTAAATGGGAAAAGGAGCTGGTCTCAAACAAAACTAAAAAATATCAACGGGATGTCACCGACTATAAGACTCAACAAGTATATCGCTGGAAGGGTAATGTGCGCCGTAGAAGGCATTTTGTTGGTTTGGCAGCCTCTGTATCTGCCTCCTCGATTTCTTCAGTGGAGGACGAGAACTCGACAACGCAAGCCTCATCGAGACCTGTGACCAGAGGGTTTATGGGGAAAAATCGATCCAGCAAGGCACCTTCTGGCCCCCCTAAATCCTCTTCGGGTGCAATTGCCAAAAAAGGCAATAGTAGCGAACTGGAGGTGATTAATTTGTCTCAAATTATACTTTCTGATGACCAGGTTGAAGTGCTGAAATTGGGGTTAACGTTTGTACCTGACTGTAACTTTGACCTTTTTACAGTTGCAAAGGACTTGAACCTGTTCCTCAGAAAATTGACCCTCCACAAGCTGCATTCCAAAAAATCTGGTCCAGGCCTGTCCATCACTGAGGCTGAAGAGGAGGCAGTGCGTACACTTGAGGAATTGGAGGGCCAGGCATCTGGTGAGTTATCTGGTATCTTCCCTATACATTTGCACCCGCGCTCCACCACGTTCCCCCTGCTTTCGCTATGCCCCCAGGTTCAGATCTTTCATGACCTTGTCATGGGAGATCTTAAATCCCTCTCCAAGAGCAACGTATCTAATAATCTCTCAGTAAAACATCAGCGGGCTCTTGGGGAATTGAAGAAGTTAGAAGGGGTTGTGATTAAACCAGCGGATAAGGGGGGTAATGTGGTGATCTGGCCTACCACCATGTATGAGCGCGAGGTGTATAGGCAATTGAAGAATGCTGATTTTTACCAGATGCTCCCTTCAAATCCGACTAACACCTATGTAACCCAGTTGACTCTCATACTCGAGAATGCTCTTACCGCAGGCACCATCACAAAAAAGATCTATGATGGTCTCCTTCCAAGGCTGCCGGTGACGCCCACGTTCTACCTATTACCAAAAATACACAAGAACCCTCGGGTTCCCCCTGGACGTCCAATTGTCTCTGGCATTGGAGGGCTATGCGATGCAGTTTGCAAGTTCATAGATTTCTATCTCCAACCTTTGGTTGAGACGCTGCCCTCCCATGTCAGAGACACTTCAGACGTCCTTAGGAGGCTTAATGGCCTGACGGCGGACGTAGGCGTATCACTGGTGACCTTGGACGTTGAGACATTATATACCAATATCAGTCATGAACATGGCTTGCAGGCGGTTGAGTATTTTTTGAGTATGAGCAACTGGGCACCCACCCTACAACAGCTGATTTTGGAGTTATTGGAGTTCATACTGACGCACAATGCCTTCACCTTCGGGGAACGGTTCTACCTCCAGCGGCGCGGCACTGCGATGGGGGCGGCTTGCGCGCCATCGTACGCAAACCTCTTCCTGGGTTACTGGGAAAGGGAGGTTTTCGGCGGTGGCGTGCCGGCCAGCTCCCATGTGCAGTGCTGGCTCCGCTACATTGATGACATCTTTGTCATCTGGGGGGGGACCACCTCGGAGCTTGAGGGCTTTGTGCGTCACTTGAACTCCAACTCTTTTAACATCTATCTTACTTTTCATGCTGACTCCAATAAGGTGGAATTCCTGGATATTAATGTATCCATTACTGACCAGCGTTTTCTGTCCACTGACATCTATCGCAAGCCTTCCTCCGTTAATGCCCTTCTCCACGCATCCTCTGGCCATCCGAAATTTACTATCAATGCCATCCCCACGGGACAATTTATCCGTCTTAAGCGGATTTGTTCCGATACGGGGGTATTTGAGGATCGAGCCAACGAGATGCGTGATAGGTTTAAGGAGAGAGGCTATAGTGCGAGATCTATAAAAAAGGCATATAAACGTGCGAGGTCAGCTCCCCGAGATCAGCTCCTGCTGAGATTCAATCCCAACAAAACACACTGTACGGAACCCAAGATCCGCTTTGTGTCATCGTTCAACCGTCAGTGGGAACACATTAGAGGTATCCTCACTAAACACTGGCCTGTTTTACGAACAGAGCCCGTGTTTAAAGACACTCTGCCCGAACGTCCTCTCATGACGGCCCGGCGAGGCCGTAGTTTACGCGATATGCTGGTCCACAGTCATCATTTAAGACATAATAAATTACCTTTTCCTACTGGGCGACCCTTAGTTGGGTCGTTCCCCTGTGGATCATGCATGGCGTGTCGCCATGGTAATATTATCCGGGCAACATCTTTTATGTCCTCTAATGGCTCTAAGACATTTGATATACGACATTATATTTCTTGCAATAGCACGGGCGTGATTTATTACGCCACGTGTGAATGCAATTTAATATATGTCGGGCTGACTAGCCGGGAACTTAGAGTCCGGACGAGGGAACATATAAGAGACATCATGGCTGCAAAACAGGTCAAACTGGAGGATACCGACACTCTTAAGACTATTCCCCGCCACTTCAGGCTGCATCATCGATCGGACCCCTCAGGTTTTAAGGTAAGGGGGATCGACCAGATACACCTTGGACTGAGAGGTGGGGATATACATAAGATGTTGGCAAGGGCAGAGTGTCGGTGGATTTTCCTCCTTGAGACCGTGATACCCAACGGATTGAACGAAAGACAAACTTTTGCGTCATTCCTATAAACCAATATGTCTCCTCCTCTGCGGTTTTTGATAGTATTTTGGTGCCTGGCTGGTTGCAGGTTCCATGTGCTGTTTATGTTTTTTCTGAGTCTTTTTAATATTTTTTATGCCTATTTTTAACTTCACTTTTATGTGTCTTTTCCTTTTTCACAGTCCACTTTGTTCTTGTCTAATATCCCTGCCGGATTTTTCCATATTACCTGTTCTGAAGCTACTGTTTCAGGACTCACAACATTGAATATACAGATATGAATAAGGAAAATGGATCTCACTACAAAAACTACTCTGGATTACCAATGCAGCGAATCCTGTGTATTATAATATGGCTAACGCTGATGTCTGTACTTTATACTCTGACGTGACATATCAGACCCAATGTATGTACCTCTTGCTATTACTGTGACTGCACACTTGTGCATAGTCAAGCACAGCATATTATTGATAGTTCTTGGCGTTAATATACCTGGGCTATTCTTGTTAGTACTAATATGTACTATACTGTATGCTCACTATACCACATTCAAGTTACCATCTTTATGCATGATATTTGATGTCATTCGTTGGAGATTCACCTATATCTACTTGCCCTCACTGTTGCCAGTACTCAACATGGTATTCGTGATCGCACTTCCTGGTTGCGGGATCGCGCATGCGCAGTATGGACGGCTCTCCTCCCAGCGTCCTCTGGGCTTACTGACGTCAACAAGGGAATTCCTCCCACCCAGATGACGCTGGAGCAGCCGCCCATGCTGACGCCGCGCCCCCATGCCCCATGGAACCGCGACACCTGCTATTAATCCCACATGAGTACGACAGGTATATTAGACTCACCTTCCCCCCTTGTTGTCCACGGTCCCCTGAAGAAGTCACCACACGAAACACGTGTTGGGACTATCCCCTTGTGTGCCTGCCTTCCTTACTACTTTGGTAAGCTCTATACTGGGTGCTGGTTTTGTGCTGTGTGGTTATGTTTCAAGTGTAGCTGGTACATTGATCTGTTCAGCTGCTGACTTTCCTGGCTGCACTGTTTTGTTTAGTAACCCCTTCATAGCACTAACCACGCCAGTGAGCTACAATCGATTAATTTGATGTGATTTTGTATGCAGCCACACTTGGGGAATCAATCACCCTCCATGTCTTTGTAACCTTTGTATACTGACTTTATATCCATACCCTGTATTTTACTACTGCCTGTTCATTAAAGAATCTTTTATCTGCACACTTGTGCTTATGATTACTTCATTGATTTTGTGGTTATGAGGTATGGAGATACTCTGGCAAAATGAATGACTTCTATTCTCTTTGTTTACAGACACACACATAGATAGAGACACACAGAGATAGAGACAGACAGACACAGAGATGGAGACAGACTGATACAATTACAGACAGAGAGATAGAGACACAGACAGACAAGGAAAGAGACAGAGAGACAGCGACACACAGACAGAGACTGGGAGAGAGACAGAGAGACAGTTACTATCCCGGGCAACGCCGGGTGCTACAGCTAGTAGTTAATATACCTAGAATATTACTGTAAATAGAACTAGGTGATGATTGAGAAAAAAAAAAATTACCCGTCAATGAGCACTGAGTTCAGCTGTTAAAAATTCAGGCTGCCTGATGAGGATGTAGAAGCTCAAGGGTTAATCTGCACCCTTGTCTGGTGGTTGCGTTAGGTAATAGTAAACAGAGGGTGATCGTAGTCAAGGATAGTGAGGTCAGATCGCTGGCTGTATGAGTCAGCTGCGGTGTAGTGAAAAAATGTCACAGTCAGGCTGTCAGCAGGCGGCTTGCTAGGGGCAGTAATTGTCTTACCTAGCTGGCTGGGATGTCCGTGGAAGCTGGTCCGTCACGAGTGCCGCTGGGAGCTGAGTGGAGTGCGGCATAACAGTCCGCCGGGCGGAAGTGGGTGGGAGGTCCCGGCCCATCCAACTACCGCAAGCTCAGGGATGGGTGATGTCACTGTGTATAGTGGGAGGTTTAGCAAGCGTGCACAGATACAAGTGTACTAAATCCGACGCATTTCAAAAGATTGCAATCCTTCTTTTTCAGTGATAGTCTATCCTGATGGACCAGCTTCCACGGACATCCCAGCCAGCTAGGTAACACAATTACTGCCCCTAGCAAGCCGCCTGCTGACAGCCCGACTGTGACATTTTTTCACTACACCGCAGCTGACTCATACAGCCAGCTATCTGACCTCACTATCCTTGACTACGATCACCCTCTGTTTACTATTGCCTAACACAACCACCAGACAGGGCGGTGGTTCTTCAGGGCAGCAAGGTTGGCTCAGTGGTTAGCACTGTAGTCTTGCAGTGCTGGGGTCCTGGGTTCAAATCCCACCAAGGACACCATCTGCAAGGAGTTTGTATGTTCTCCCCGTGTTTGCGTGGGTTTCCTCCGGGTACTCTGGTTTCCTCCCACACTCCAAAGACATACAGATAGGGAATTTAGATTGTGCGCCCCAATGGGGACAGTGTTCCTGATGTATGTAAAGCATTGCAGAATATGTTAGCGCTATATAAAAAAATAAAGATTTGAGATTTGAAGCTTCTACATCCTCATCAGGCAGCCTGAATTTTTAACAGCTCAACTCAGTGCTCATTGACGGGTCATTTTTTTTTTTCTCAATCACCACCTAGTTCTATTTACAGCAATATTCTAGGTATATTAACTATTGACCCTCAATTCTAACGTATATTTAACCATAATACTGTCAGTTTCAGGTTAACCCCTGAGCTCCTATATCCTCACCATTTAGCCTGAATTTCTCTACAGCTGTACTCATTGCTCACAGATAGGTAATTTTGAATTCATCACCTAGTTTTATTTACAGCACTAGTCTAGGTTGTATTAACCATTTTCAACTCTGACCTGTATTGTCTATCTTCATTAGTTGGCACCAGCTAAATTATCCAGTTTCAATAATCATATGAACATCCTCTCTATTTATCTCTTTATATTCACCAAACAAACACCCTATCAGGTATTTACACTTTTTCACGTTGCTATTATCAATTGTTATACTGTCCCTTATTTCCATATGGTTATTTCATGTGATTATATCATCTCCATTCATACTCTTTTTCAATATCTTATACCATTTTTCTTTATCGCTTCATTGGGGGACACAGAGACCATGGGTTGTATGCTGCTGCCACTAGGAGGCGACACTAAGCAAAACAAGGAAAACTCCTCCTATGCAGTATACACCCACCAACTGGCAATTGTTCCTCAGTTTAAGCTTAGTGTCCATAGGAGGTGGACACACTTGGGGCTGCTCCCAGCCCCTTAGGTTTGTATTTTTAATTTCTCCCCTTTTTCGTTTCAGACACAGCTCGTCGGGCGACAGGGTGTAATAGCTCACCCTGCTCTCCCCCCTAGAGACCGGTCGCACAGAAGTGGTGTCCGTCCGCCACTTCCGTTGTCCTCCGTGTCTGTCTGGCAGGACCCTACCCCCCTAACACTCTCAAGACTGTTTGGGGGGCATCCGCACAGAGGGACAGGCGGATGGTCCTTGCCCCCCTCCCCCTGCACGCTCGCCCTCCACAGCCGGCCTGATCAGGGAGGGGAGACGAAAAATCACCGGAAGATACTCGTCTCCCTATGTATTTCCCAGGACGCCAGGATCAAGCCAGGATCAGGAGGACTATCAGCCTTCGGGACAGGTACCCATCCCTTGTCCCGGGTCATGGGGGGCTCCGTTTAAAAAAAAAAAAAAAAAGAGGTAAAAGAAGGGATTAGGACCTATAGCTTTAGCTTACCCCTGGTCAGATCCCCCTTTTTTACAGGTTCTGCCCCCGCTCTCATCCTCGGCGCCGTTCTCGGCTCCCCCTGCGGTCTCATCCCTAAAATTTAGCCCCCGGCTTTTCTTCAGGCCTAGCTCCCGTCCGGCCACGCCCCCTCCCGGCCGGCCTATCGCACGGGTCCTTCCTTTCCAGCAGGCCCGCCCGCTCTAGCAGCCATTCCCTGCAGGCCTCTGCGCCCTCTTTCTGCCCACTCCCGGCTCTCCTTACACCCAGCCAATCCTGGCTCCCTGCAGCGCGCCGTTTTTTTGCGCTTCTTTACCGCTCCTCCCCCAGCCCGGACTCCTCAGCCCATCACAGCCTGAGACCCTTCTGGGCAGCGGCAGCGTTCCGGTGCAGCTCCCCACAGACTAACCTGCAGCCCTCCGCAGCCCCCACCTCTGCTCTCTCAGCCTGCAGCTTCAGGACACAGCGCCAGCTTCAGACAGCAGAACTAGCACACACAAGACACCAGAGTCTGGGTAAGCTCTGCCACTGGGAGGCAGCTCCTTCCCCAGTCCCCATCCTCCTGGCATCCTCTGCTCTATCCTTTCTCTCTCCCTGCTGTCCCATGTCCAGCACAAGAGCGACCCGCTCTCTGCCACAGGCCATAGTGCTTCACTTCGCCTGCACCTCTTGTCTAAAAAAGTTTCCCTCAGGGCAGTCCTCCCCCATCTGCCTAGCCTGTAGCACCCCTAGCATGACTACTTCGGAGCCCCCCACCGCCCGTAACGAGGACTCGGCCCCCATGCCTGGGTGGGCCTCAGCTCTCTCTCAGTCCGTGGACAACCTAACTAAGATGTCTCAAACCTTAGCCTCGGCCATAGAGCGTCTGCCCGCCTCCTCCTCTGGAGTCCCCCCAGTGACCCAGAGCGAGTCTGAGCCCGCAGCGCCTCCAGCCCGGCAGGGCAGAACACACAGGAGGTCTAGGAAGCGGTCCCTCTCGGGGTCATCCTCCAGCTCCCCTAGCCCCACTATGGCCTCCAGAGCATCACTCTCTCTGTCTCCTACCTCTTCTGCGGCAGCCCCAGATTCTGACCAGGACTCTGCTTCTGACTCCGATCTGGACTCTGAACATATCTCCAAGCTGACCGGTATGATGGACAGTCTGGTCATTGCTGTCAATCAGACCCTAGAGGTGAAGGATGTAGATCCGGCTCCTACCAGTCAATCAGTCCCTTTCAAAAGGGCCAAGAAGCTGCCAAGAAGCTTTAGCAACCACAGGGAGTTTGAGGATGTTTTCTCCAGACAGTGGGAACATCCCGACAAGCGTTTCCAGAAGCGCAAGCGGGCACAGGTCCTTTATCCCTTTCCACCGGAACTTCTTCAGAAGTGGTCAGTGGCCCCTTCAGTGGGTCCTCTGATCTCCCGACTCTCGTCCAGCACCACCTTGCCGCTGTCTGATGGCGCCTCCCTGAAGGATCCCTCGAACCATGGAATCCTTAGCCAGGTCGGCCTTTGAAGCCTCCGGCTCTGCCATCACTCCAGCCTTTGCATCCACCTGGGTCTCCAAGGCTGTCTCCGCCTGGGCAAAGCTCCTTCGGCGTGGTATCCTGGCTGACGCTCCCAGCCACGAGCTGGCAGATCTGGCAGATCAGATCGCACATGCCGGAAAGTATCTAGTCGCTGCGTCCCTCGACTCTGCTGCTTCCGCTGCCCTGGCAGCCGGCAACATTACTGCAATCCGCAGAGCCCTGTGGCTTAAAGCATGGAACGCGGACTCAGCATCCAAAAAGTCTCTCACCAGTCTTCCCTTTTTTGGGGCCAGACTCTTCGGAGAAAAGCTGGACAAGATCATCTCTGAGGCTACGGGGGGCAAGAGTACCTTCCTTCCCCAACAGAGGATCACCCGTACCCCTCCAAAGCGGCGGGCTTTTACCTTTCGCCCCTTTCGTCAATTTTCTACCAACTCCAACACACGTCGGGAGCGGTCCTCAGCACGTCAGGAGAGACGGAAGCCCTCCTTTAAGGCAACACCCCACTGGCAGTCCTGGCGTTCCCGTGGCCAGCAGTCCAAGCCCTCCAGCTCCAGATCCAACAGATTCTCCTCCGCATGACTGGGCTCCCGTCCCCGGATCCTCATCCAGGGTCGGCGGTCGTCTCCGCATGTTCAGAAGCACGTGGCTTTCCGTGATAGACGACGCCTGGGTTTGAGACGTCGTCTCTCACGGCTACAAGATAGAGTTTTCTTCTCTCCCGTGCTCACGCTTCGTCAAGTCCAAACCCCCCAAGGATCCCTCCCTCACCAAGGGCTTCTTCGCAGCCATCCAGTCCTTGCGAGACTCTGGGGTCATCACCCCCGTCCCCCCTCAAGACAGATTCCGGGGTTTTTATTCAAACCATTTCGTGGTACCGAAGAAGAATGGCACAGTCCGCCCCATTCTGGATCTCAAGCGCCTCAACAGGCGGGTCCGTCTCCGGCGATTCCGCATGGAATCTCTGCGCTCAGTCATAGCGTCCATGGAACCCAGGGAGTTCCTTTGCTCGGTGGACATCCAGGACGCCTATCTCCACATCCCGATCTTTCCAGCTCATCAGAGATTCTTACGCTTCGCGGTCCAGGAGCAACACTTTCAGTTCACTGCTCTCCCATTCGGGCTCTCGACAGCTCCCAGAGTCTTCACCAAGGTGATGGCTACTGTCATGGCTATTCTTCGGACCCGGGGAATTATAGCCATCTCGTACCTGGACGACATTTTGATCAAGGCTCCCTTGGCGTCGGAGTGCCGCGACAGTCTCAACATCACTCTGGATACTCTAACCTGTCTTGGCTGGTTGATCAACAGACAAAAGTCATCTCTGATCCCAGCTCAACGCATCTCATTCCTCGGCATGATCTTCGACACCACGCAGGCGAGGGTTCTTCTGCCCAAGGACAAGCTATCAGCTATCCTCAGGGGGATTTGGAAGCTCCAACGCGCACCCCGTTGCTCCCTTCGATACTGCATGAGCATTCTCGGGAAGATGGTGGCGTCAATGGAAGCGGTGCCCTACAGTCAATTCCATACTCGCCCTCTTCAGGGTCTCCTTCTAGCAACATGGGACAAGTCTCTTCACTCCCTGGATCGGCCATTTGCGATCCCTCCTCGAGTCAGAGAGTCATTGGAATGGTGGAAACGCTCTCCTCTCACCCTCCAAGGGAGATCATTTCTTCCCCTTCGATGGAAGGTCATCACGACAGACGCCAGCCTGCTAGGATGGGGAGCCACATTCCAGGACCTCACAGTTCAGGGTCGCTGGACCGAGCCGGAAACCAAGCTTCCCATCAACATCTTGGAACTCAGGCAGTTCGCCTAGCTCTCTTTCATTGGAAGGCTCTGCTTCGCGGACACCCAGTTCGGGTGCAGTCCGACAATGCAACCACTGTGGCCTACATAAACCATCAGGGCGGAACACGCAGCCGAGCGGCGATGAGAGAGGTATCTCAAATCCTCGACTGGGCCGAACAGAACATCCCAGCGATTTCGGCGGTCCACATCCCGGGTGTGGACAATTGGGCCGCCGACTTCCTCAGCCGAGAAGGCCTCGACGCGGGAGAGTGGTCCCTCAATCCCAGAATCTTCCAGCAGATCTGTTCCAGGTGGGGGACCCCCGACGTGGATCTCCTGGCCTCCAGGTGGAATCACAAGGTGCCCCAGTTCGTCTCCAGAGCAAGAGACCCACTGGCGCTCGCAACGGACGCCCTAGCGATCCCCTGGTCGCAGTTCTCTCTGCCGTACCTCTTTCCTCCGCTTCCGCTTATCCCCAAGCTAGTCAAGAAGATCAAGGCGGAAGGAGTTCCGGTGATTCTCGTGGCCCCAGATTGGCCCTGTCGCCCGTGGTACGCAGAGCTCGTGCACCTTCTCGCCGACGTTCCGTGGAGACTTCCAGACGTCCAGGACCTTCTCACTCAGGGACCTTTTCTTCACCAGAATTCACAGTCGCTCAATTTAACGGCATGGCTGTTGAAGCCGCAGTACTAACTTCCTCGGGATTCTCAGAAAGGGTCGTCCAGACAATGATCAAGGCACGGAAGCCTTCCTCTTCCCGCATCTACCAAGTCGTTCCTCCTTCTGCGCCGGTTGTTCGTCGTTCACGAGGCAGCACACATTGCTCCGTGCGACACCCCGAGAACGATGAACACAGCTTGCCTGTGTCCCGCCGGTGATGCGGAAGGAAGGAGGTGGGCGGGATGTTACGTTCTCCTCATCTCCGCCTCTCCGCTTCTATTGGGAGGTCGCTGTGTGACATCGCTGTGACGCCGAACGTCCCTCCCCCTACAGGAAGAGGATGTTCGCCGCCCACAGCGAGGTCGTTCGGGAGGGGTAAGTCCGTGTGACAGAGGTAAACGACTTTTTGCGCCACGGGCAACAAATTGCCCGTGACGCACAAACGACGGGGGCGGGTGCGATCGCTCATGCGATCGCACGATATATCGTCCTGTGTCACGGGACCTTTGGGCTATTATGTGGTACAGTATCAGATGCCTTTGCAAAGTCCAAATAAATCACATCAGCTGCATTACCAATATACAGATTTGCACTTACCTCCTCATAGAACCCCGACAGGTTGGTTAGACATGACTTATCTTTTATAAATCCATAATATTTTCTACAATATATTTTTGCATATCATCCCTTAAAATACCCTCAAAAACTTTGCATACTACTGATGTCAGGCTTACTAGCCGGTAGTTGCCTGTATCCACCCTCTTACCTTTCTTAAATATCGGTACCACATCAGCAATCTTCCATTCCTGAGGCACCAACCCTGTTACAAGCGAGTCTAAAGGGTACTTTACACGCTGCGATATTGGTAACGATATGTCGTCGGGGTCACGTCGGTAGTGACGCACATCCGGCGCCGTTACCGACATCGCAGCATGTAACACCAATAAGCGACGATCAACGAGCACAAAAACGTGAAAAATCGTTGCTCGTTGACACGTCGCTCATTTTCTTAATATCGTTGCTGCTGCAGGTACGATGTTGTTCGTCGCTCCTTTGGCATCACACATCGCTATGTGTGTCACCGCAGGAGCGACGAACATCTCCTTACCTGCCTCCACCGGCAATGCGGAAGGAAGGAGGTGGGCGGGATGTTACGTCCATCTCATTTCCGCCCCTCCGCTTCTATTGGATGCCTGTCGTGTGACGTTGCTGTGACGCCGCACAAACTGCCCCCTTAGAAAGGAGGCGTTTCGCCGGCCAGAGCGACGTCGCAAGGCAGGTAAGTCCGTGTGACGGGGACTAACGAGGTTGTGCGCCACGGGCAGCGATTTGCCCGTGTCGCACAACCGTCGGGGGCGGGTACAATCGTTTGCGATCTCGCTAGCGAGATCGCAGCATGTAAAGTACCCTTAAGAAGATGAGATACAGTGGTCTGTCGATTACGGAGCTCAATTCCCTCAATATTCGTGGATGAATGCCATCTGGCCTGGGGGATTTGTCAATGTTTAATTTACTCAGACGCAGGCATACTTTTTCTTGTGGTGATTTTTCACTTTTTGAATGTTCCCTGGAACCACCAGTTTCTTGGTGAACACTGACGAGAAGTGCCTGTTTAATATTTCAGTCTTTTCTTTGTCTTCTATAATTACCTTTTTATTTTAAGGGGCTGATACCATCCTTTGTTTTCTTTTTGGCATTAATGTATTTATAAAATATTTTGGGATTTATCTTTGGCGATTTTTGTTTCAGTAGCTAATTTTGCTTGCTTGATTTCTTTTTTACATTTCCTATTGATATCTTTATACTCCTGAAATGCTATTTCTGTATTCTCAGCCTTCAAGATTTTAAACGCCCTTTGTTTTATTATACTTTGTACAGTCTTATTTATCCATATTGGTTTGTTTTCATTCCTGGACATTTTATTACCAAAGGGTTTAAGTTGATTGCAGGACTCTAGGAGTTTACCCTTAAAATTACCCCATTTATGCTCCGTATCCCCAGTTACCATTACATTGTCACAATCTACACATGTAAGCTCTTCCCTTAACCCCATTACGACCGCGTTACGTTTTAAAACGGCACTAAAAAAGGGTACTTATTCCTTTCTGCCGTTTTAAAACGGCGGTCGGAAAAAAGGGTCTAGCGCCCCCCAGAGTCAGAAAATTTCCGGGGTCTCAGCTGCCGGGTGTAGCTGAGACCCTGGAGATCATGATTCGGGCCGGTTTTTCCGGTCCCCAGTCACGTGATGACCGGTATACACCGTATACCGATCATCAAGTTATAGTAAATGACCGCTCCGGTAAAAAATGATTTATCTCCCATCTGGCATGTTCAAACATGCCAGATGGGAGATAAATCTTTTTCCCGATTCCCTCCGGTCCCCTCGGTATCCCCAAAGTGCCCCCCCCCCGACCCCCAACCCCCTCCCGAAAATCCAAGATGGCCGCGCGCACCGGCGAGCACAGCAGCGCGCCGGCCGCATTTACACTGTTCCTATGGTTTCTGTCGTATGTGCCATAACACATACGACAGAAACCTGCTCCCTAGGCCCTGCCGGGTCCCCCCCCTACCCCCCCCCTGGTGTTCCCCGGTGTCATACATACCTGTCGGAGCGCTGATCCCCCGCGGCCCCCTCCTCCGGCTCCTTCACAGCAGACGCTGACACACGTGCAGAGCAGCTGACAGCTTCCTGTGTTCAGGACGCTGGCTGCTGCTCGGCACACTGCAGCTGTGACCCAGGGAGGGTGGGTGCAGATTCTTTGCACCCACTCTCCTCAAATGGAGGGTCTGCCCTCCTAGAAAATGGGGGATACGTTCCCTGAACGTGTCCCCCATATTCTAGAAGGTCCAGAGTCGACGTGGGACGTCCAAATGGATTATAGTGGATTTTTTTTTTTTTCTTTTCAATAAATTGGTCAATCGGAATGTTTTGGGGAGTGTTTTTTCAAATAAATTTTTTTTTGTTGTCAATTTTTTTTTTTTATTACTGTCAATTAGTTATGTCTTGTATCTGATAGACGCCGTGACATAACTAATTGCTGGGCTTGATGCCAGGTGACATTACACACCTGGTATCAACCCCATTCATTACCCCGTTAGCCAACGCACCAGGGCGCGGGATGAGCTGGGGCGAAGCGCCAGAATTGGCGCATCTAATGGATGCGCCACTTCTGGGGCGGCTGCGGCCTGCTATTTTTAGGCTGGGAAGAGTCCAATAACCATGGCTCTTCCCATCCTGAAAATACCAGACCCCAGCTGTCAGCTTCACCTTGGCTGGTGATCTAATTTGGGGGGACCCCACGTTTGTTTTGTTTTTTTAATTATTTATTTATAAATAATTAAAAAAAAAAAAACAGCTTGGGGAGCCCTCCAAATTGATCACCAGACAAGATGAAGCTGTCAGCTGTGGTTTGCAGGCTACAGCTGTCTGCTTTACCCTAGCTGGCTATCAAAAATAGGGGGGACCCCACGTCATTTATTTTAATTATTCTTTTTTTTTTTGGGCTAAATACAAGGCTAGGCATCCTTTAGTGTCACATGAAAGGCACTAAAGGGCGCCAGCTTAGAATATGCAGGGGGGTGGGACGTTATATATGTTTGACATCTATCCATTCATCCATTGTAGCATTTTACGCTGTGTGCCCACAATCAGGGTTTGCAACGTTTTGGGCGCAGAGTGTTTTCCCTGCGTCCATAACGCTGCGTTGTGCAGTAGAAGCACAGTGGCAGGATTTTTAGAAATCCCGTGCCCACTGTGTTTCTTTTCTCCGCAGCATAAATTGACCTGTGGCGCAGCTTCCCGAGCCTCAGCATGTCAATTTATGCTGCGGAGATGAGTGTTCTTTGCAGGTAGAATAGCACTAAAGTCCACAGCAGCCTGAACCCAAATCGTGGGCATGGGCAGCTGCGTTCTCCCGTGGACAACACTCACATTTCTGCAGGAGGCTGACACTGGGTACTAGACGCCGTGTCGCTGGATCATGGCCACATAGCCTAAAGGCTACTTTACACACTGCGATATCGGTCCCGATATCGCTAGCGTGGGTACCCGCCCCCATCTGTTGTGCGACACGGGCAAATCGCTGCCCGTGCCGCACAACATCGCGCAGACGCATCACAGTTACTTACCTGCCCGGCGACGTCGCTGTGACCGGCGAACCGCCTCCTTTCTAAGGGGGCGGTCCGTGTGGCGTCACAGTGATGTCACTGAGCGGCCGCCCAATAGAAGCGGAGAGGCGGAGATGAGTGGCCGGAACATCCCGCCCACCTCCTTCCTTCCTCATAGCGGCCGGGAGGCAGGTAAGGAGAGATTCCTCGTTCCTGCGGCGTCACACATAGCGATGTGTGCTGCCGCAGGAGCGACGAACTACATCGTTACTGCTGCAGTAACGATAATCGAGAATGGGCCCCCATGTCACCGATGAGCGATTTTGCACGTTTTTGCAACGATGCAAAATCGCTCATCGGTGTCACACGCAGCAACATCGCTAATGCGGCCGGATGTGCGTCACCAATTCCGTGACCCTAACGACTCCGCATTAGCGATGTCGCAGCGTGTAAAGCCCCCTTAACAGTGAGAAATTTGTTGCTACAGCAACATTTTTGTGAAGTACCTGTGGATTCAAAATGTTTACTATACTCCTGAATAAAATCCTTGAGGGGTCCAGTTTCCAAAATGAGGTCACTTGTGGGGGGTTTCTGATGTATAGGTACCCAAGGGGCCCTGCTAATGTGACATGGTGCGCGCAATTTACTTCAACTTTTCCAAAATTCAAATGGTGCTCCTTCCATTCCAAGCCCTCCCATTTATCCAAACAAAGGTTTTTGGCCACATGTGGGGTATCCCTGCGCTCACAAGAAATTAGATAACAACCTGTGGGGTACACGTTTTGTTGTTGCCTCTTGAAAAAGTGAAAAATGTGTCGCTAAATCAACATTTTTGTGAAAAAAATGAAAATTTCAATATGGCAACCTAAGCTTATCAAATTCTGTGAAGTATTCATGGATTCAAAATGCTCAATATACACCTAGATTAAAGCCTTGAGGGGTCTTATTTCCAGAATGGGGTCACTTGTGGGGGACCTCCACTGCTTAGGCACCTCAGGGGCTCTCCTAATGCAACATGGCGTCCGCTATTGATTCCAGCCAATTTTGCAGTCCTTCTCTTCTGAGCCCTGTAGTGTGCCCAAACAGTTGATTTCCACCACATACAAGATATCAACAAACTCAGGAGAAATTGCGCAATAAATTTCATGGTGATTGTTTTCCTGTTACCCTTGTGAAAAAAAAAGCTACCTGGTTGAAGTAACAATTTTGTGGTAAAATTTTATTTTTTTATTTTCATGGCTCAACGTTATAAACTTCTGTAAAGCACCTGGAGGTTCAGGGTACTCACCAAACATCAAGATAAATTCCTTGAGGGGCCTAGTTTACAATATGGGGTCACTTGTGGTGTTTTTTTGCTGTTTACGTACCTTAGGGGTCCTCCAAATGCGACATGGTGCCCGCAATCTTTTTCAGCCAAATTTCCTTTCCAAAATTCAAATATTGCTCCTTCCGTTCCAAGCCCTCCCATTTCTCCAAACAAAGGTTTCAGACCACAAGTGAGGTATCACCGCGCTCATAAAAATGTGGGTAACAAACATTGGGGTCAAATTTTTGGAATTACCTCTTGAAAAAGTGAAAAAATTGATGCTAAAGCAACATTTTTGAGAAAAAAATGAAAATTTTCAATGTGACAACGTAACGTTATCAAAATCTGTAAAGGAACTGTTAATCCAAAATGCTCACTATACCCCTAGATAGAAGCCTTAAGGGGTCTAGTTTACAAAATGGTGTCACTTGTGAGGGGTTTCTGCTGTTTAGGTACCTTAGCGGACATGTAAATGCAACATGGTGCCCGCAATCTTTTTCAGCCAAATTTGCTTTCCAAAATTCAAATATTGCTCCTTCTGTTCCGAGCCCTCCCATTTGTCCAAACAAAGGTTTCTGACCACTTGTGGGGTATTGGCGCGTTCATAAGAAAGTGGGTAACAAGTTTTGGGGTTCATTTTGTTGTGTTATTTCTTCTAAAAGTGAATAAATTTGGGGTAGAGCAACATTTTAGGTAAAATTTTATTTTTTGCTTTTTTTCATTCCACTTTGCTTTAGTTCCTGTGAAGCACCTGAAGGGTTAATAAACTTCTTGGATATGGTTTTGAGTACTTTGAGGGGTGCTGTTTTGAGAATGGTGTCACTTTTAGGTATTTTCTGTCACTTAGGCCTCTCAAAGTCACTTCAAATGTGATGTGGTCCCTAAAAAAATGGTTTTGTGAATTTTGTTGAAAAAATGGGAAATTGCAGATGAACTTTGACCCCTTCTAACTTCCTAACCCCAAAACATTTTGTTTCAGAAATTGCGCTAATGTAAAGTAGACATGTGGGAAATGTTATTTATTAACTGTTTTGTGTGACATAACTCTCTGGGTTAAGGGCATAAAAATTAAAAGTTTGAAAATTGCAAAATTTTCAAAATTTTCATCAAATTTCCGATTTTTTCACAAATAAAAGCAAAAAATATCGTTCTAAATTTATAACTATCATGAAGTACAATATGTCACGAAAAAACAATGTCAGAATCACCGGGATCCGTTGAAGCGTTCCAGAGTTATGACCTCATAAAGTGACACTGGTCAGAATTGCATAAAATGGCCTGGGCATTAAGGACAAAACTGGCTTCGTCCTTAAGGGGTTAATTTGTTGAAATCAGCTTTCCTAAAATTCCAGATTTTAGCATTTCCCTTTTGAAATGTTTTATTGAATATTACGTTGAAGCTTACCATATTATGATCGCTGGTGCCCAAGTGATCCCAGACCTGTAGATCTGAAATTGTATATTGTTGATCTTGGATTCACCCATTTGACTTTGTCTTGAGCCGTTACCTTCCTGAAACTTTGACCTCGGACTGTGACCTGACTAAGGTTTTGTCTTTTCCCTTCGTCTATTATGAGCCCTCTTGGTACGGACCCTGAACCTCTTGACTATCCGGCATATATGTGAGTAGTGACTAGTGTCCCAGTGGGCATTTGATTTTTTTCTCTTTACAGCATTTATCATGTCGTTAATTAATTTTATATTTTGACCGGTAAAACATTTATAGACAACTAGAAGGTGGCCCGATTCTACGCATCGGGTATTCTAGAATTTACGTATTGTGTAGTTCATGTATGATTTTTGTTATATATATATATATATATATATATATATATATATATATATATATATATATATATATATATATATATATATATATATATATATAGAGAGAGATGTTGTTGTGTGTAGTTACCAAGTGTTTGTGTAGGGCGCTGTACATGTTCTGGGTGTTGTCTGGGTGTGGCGGGGGGTGAGAGCGGTGTTGTATGTGTGTTGCGTGTGTTGCGTTGTTTGTGGAGCGCTGTGTGTCTGTAGCGTTGTGTGTGTGTGTTGCGCGGTTTGTGTGTGTGTGGTGTGTTTTGGGGGGAGGTATGTTTTGTGCAATGTGTGTGTTGTGCGGTATGTGCGTATATTTGTGTGTGCCGCGGTGTTTGTGTGTTGGGTGTTGTGTGTGTGCAGCGTTGTCTGTATGTGTGGGTGTCTGTGTAGGGCAGTTGTTTGTGGTTCCCAGTGTGTGTGTGTGTGTGTGTGGTGTGTTGTGCAGTGCGCGCGTGTGTGTGTGTGTGTGTGTGTGTGTGTGTGTGCATCAGCCTCTCTTCTCTCAGCCTACCTCTCCCAGCCTCCCTCCTCCCAGCCTCCCTCAGCATCAGCCTCCCTCTCCCAGCCTCCCCAAGCATCAGCCTCCACCAGCATCAGCCTCTCTCCTTCCAGCCTCCCCCAGCATCAGCCTCCGCCAGCATCAGCCTCTCTCCTTCCAGCCTCCTCCAGCATCAGCCTCCCTCTCCCAGCCTTCCCCAGGATCAGCCTCTCTCCTCCCAGCCTCCGTCCTCCCAGCCTTCCCCAGCATCAGCTTTCCCCTCCCAGCCTCCCTCAGCATCAGCCTTCCCCAGCATCAGCCTCTCTCCTCCCAGCCTCAGCCTCTCTCCTTCCAGCCTCCCCCAGCATCAGCCTCTCTCCTTCCAGCTTCCCTCAGCATCAGCCTCCCCTTCCCAGCCTTCCCCAGGATCAGCCTCTCTCCTCCCAGCCTCCTTCCTCCCAGCCTCCCCCTCCCAGCCTCCCTCAGCATCAGCCTTCCGCTCCCAGTCTCCCCCAGCATCAGCCTCCCCATGCATCAGCCTCTCTCCTTCCAGCCTCCCCCAGCATCAGCCTCCCCTTCCCAGCCTTCCCCAGGATCAGCCTCTCTCCTCCCAGCCTCCTTCCTCCCAGCCTCCCCCTCCCAGCCTCCCTCAGCATCAGCCTTCCGCTCCCAGTCTCCCCCAGCATCAGCCTCCCCAAGCATCAGCCTCCACCAGCATCAGCCTCTCTCCTTCCAGCCTCCCCCAGCATCAGCCTCTCTCCTTCCAGCCTCCCTCAGCATCAGCCTCCCGTTCCCAGCCTTCCCCAGGATCATCCTCTCTCCTCCCAGCCTCCTTCCTCCCAGCCTCCCTCAGCATCAGCCTTCCCCTCCCAGTCTCCCCCAGCATCAGCCTCCCCAAGCATCAGCCTCCACCAGCATTAGCCTCCACCAGCATTAGCCTCTCTCCTTCCAGCCTCCCCCAGCATCAGCCTCCCCAAGCATCAGCCTCCACCAGCATCAGCCTCCCTCGTCCCAGCCTCCCCCTCCCAGCCTCCCCCAGCATCAGCCTCTCTCCTCCCAGCCTTACCCATGATCAGCCTCTCTGCTCCCAGCCTCCTCCAGCACGCCGTGCTCCTCTTCCGACACTCACACACCCGATCGCATCCACTCACACACACCCGATCGCATCCACTCACACACACCCGATCGCATCCACTCACACACACCCGATCGCATCCACTCACACACACCCGATCGCATACACTCACACACACCCGATCGCATACACTCACACACACCCGATCGCATACACTCACACACACAGACACTGACGATATCGCACATACGCGCTGATACTCACAACATCCGGGGATATCACATGCTTCTGGCCATGTGATCCTCCGGCAGGTCCTGGAAGATCACAACAGCACAGTATCGAGGCCGAGAAGCAAGCGATATCCCAGGATGTTGTGAGTATGTGGATGCGATGTGATGTGTGTGTGTGAGTGAGTGTGATCTGATTTGTGTGTGTGTATGTGTGTGCTGTTATGTGTGTGTGCTGTTATGTGTCTGTATTTTCCGGCGCTGCAGGACCTTGATGTGTGGATGCGATGTGATGTGTGTGTGAGGTGTGTGTCAGAGTGAGTGTGAGCCGGTGTACACTGGTAACTATGATACACATCGGGTAACTAAGGGACCTTAGTTACCCGATGTGTATAATGGTTACCAGCTTTCACGGCCTCCGTGAAGATCCCAGCATCGCAAGGTTATGTGTGGCGCTGCTGGGATCCTGACGGAGCCGGTGTAGAAGCAAGAGATATCCCAGCATGTTGTGATGTGTGAGGTGTGTGTGAGAGTGAGTGTGAGTGTGATCTGATGTGTGTGTGTGTACTCACCTGGGAATCGGGGCTCCGTGTCAGTTGGGCCAGAGCGAGCGTGCATTGCGTGAGGGGGGCGGGGCCTGCAGAGAGCCGGGGCGAGAGGCCAATCCGTGGGGGGGCGGGGCCATGGCGAGCCCAGCGGCCAATCAGCTTTGTGTCACCGTAAGGACACAATTTCGGAGCATGACAGACAGACAGACAGACAGACAGACAGACAGAATAAGGCAATTATATATATAGATAACAAATATTCTCCTTATTTATTTTTAAATTAAGTACAGAGGAGATAAATAAGTTTCTTTTATTTATTTTTTTTCCCATTTTAAACCTTTTTTTTTATTTATTTTTATTGTTTTAGTGATTTTGACCTTTATGTATAATAATTGTTTTTAAAGCAGCTGTAATGACCAGAACTATAAAATGTACCCATTATTTCTCTTGAGTAATTATTGATTTAAAAAAAACCTCAAGCAATGTACCAGTAAGGCTATGTGCCCACAGGGAAAGTGTCCTGCGGATTTATCCGCAGGAGCTCCCAGAAATCCGCAGCACAACTTTGTCTGTTTACATGCTGTGGATGTCCTGTGGATATGCTGCTGGCATTCTGCATTGAGGATACAGTACCATGGCTTGGGCACTGCATCCTCAATGCAGAACAAGTGCTGGAGTGATTGGGACGTTCAAACTTACCTCCATCACGCAGCACTTCCCTCTCCGGCCTTGTCTGTTCTGCACATTACAGGAGAAGGTGGGCGGGCCTGAACTAGCTCTGTCTGTCACATGACCGGAGCTTGTGCAGGCCCCGCCCACCTCCTCCTTCCTGTACCTGGCTCCACTACGCTGCTCTGCACCGGAGGAAGTGGTGTCTGCTATCATGGCAGGTAAGTATAGGACCCTGCGGAGAAATCCGCAGGAATAATTGACATGCTGCAGATTTTTCCGCAGGGAAATTCGCATTATTTCTGCTGCGGAAAAAAACGCAGCATGGGAACAGCACTCCCCAATTGCCATAGAAATGGCTGGGGACTTGCTGTACTGCGGATTTTTGAAAAATCCGCGGAATTTCTGCAAAAAAATCGCGGAAAATTCCGCAGATTTTCCGCAGCATAGGCATATCGCCTAAGGTATTTCTTTTTTCCCCCCCGCCCTCCCAAAACAGATTTAAAATTAACCAAAATGTCCGCTGTAACCCAAAATAGTGCCAATGAACAGTGGATACATGTTACCACCACATTACATGCACCCTGTGCTCTTAAGTGGGTAAAGATAAAATACTTATCCATAAAGATACAAAATAAATCTACTACTACTACTAGCACATGAAGGTGAATTGATTTATTTATTGCTATTAAATATCTTTTAAAAATCTTAGGTTCCTCTCTGCCACTAGTCGTGTGAGCTCCACCGAGGGCAAAAAGACTATAAGTTGCCATTTTCTTGTTGTCTATTTCCATCGGCACTCAGGAGAGGAAAAACCCCCTGTGGGGGAAACCTCTAGGGAACCATGGCCTACGGATAAGTGCCCTTCCCTGGGGGCACAAGGCAACATGTTGTCTAGTAGTGCTGGTCCACGGTCATATTATTGACTCCTGGTAGGATTGTCATGGTCTACAGCTCCATGGCCTACGGATAAGTGCCCTTTCCTGTGGGCACAAGGCAACATGTCTAGTAGTGCTGGTCCACGGTCATATTATTGACTCCTGGTAGGATTGTCATGGTCTACAGCTCCATGGCCTACGGATAAGTGCCCTTTCCTGTGGGCAAAAAGCAATATGTTGTCTAGTAGTGCTGGTCCACGGTCATATTATTGACTCCTGGTAGGATTTTCATGGTGTACAGCTCCATGGCCTAAGGATAAGAGCCCTTCCCTGGGGTCACAAGTCAGCATGTTGTTTTGTAGTGCTGGTCCATGGTCATATTATTGACTCCTGGTAGGATTTTCATGGTGTACAGCTCCATGGCCTAAGGATATGAGGCCTTCCCTGTGGTCACAAGTCAGCATGTTGTCTTGTAGTGCTGGTCCATGGTCATATTATTGACTCCTGGTAGGATTTTCATGGTGTACAGCTCCATGGCCTAAGGATAAGAGCCCTTCCCTGGGCTCACAAGGCAACATGTTGTCGTGAACTGCTGGTCCACGGTCATATTATTGACTTCTGGTAGGATTTTCATGGTCTCCATCTTCTTGTATTTTGACACTGCAAAGCGCCAGAATGCAGCAAACTCCGCCCAGCCCGCATTACAGGAGGGAGGAGGAGTGGATATGGCTACACTGCAGGTCACGGCCCTCAGGATACTCCTAGTGCTGGTGGAATAGGAACCGGTGAACAGCATTTCTCAGAGCTGTTCACTTCCAGGGTTTTATCCTCCTCCAAATACTGTGGAAGGCGTCCTTCACAATACTGCCAAATGTCCTGCCGGGAGAGATAATAGGTTAGAAACAATCCTTATATCCCAATAAGACACATTAAATAGGGCTGATCTGAGGGGAAACCGCATGCAGACTAAAAGAAAATAGATTCCATACTAGACTCTGTTGACAAGACAGAGCCATAACGTTATGGAGGGGCCTATGAAACCCCCCTATCCCCGTCCCATTTACACTGACTCACCTGCGATTAGATCTTACAGGTTTTGGTATCTGCTTTATGACCTTCCATCCATCATTGGCAAATGTGAATCCACTGAAGAGGTTTTGATCTGTTTCGGCTATTGGTGGTTGAATGGTTTCAGTGAAAGACAAGACATGTTTAATTTTCTCTGAAGTCATCACTGGTGGCTGCAGAGAGAAGATAGAAGAACCAGTGTTGATAAAGAACAAACACAACAGAAATGTACTGCTACCACCATCATTTCTGGGTCATATACTTACAGGGGGGATCTGGAATGGTGGACATGCTCTGGCTTCCTCTATATCTGTCCAGTTGATCTCCTTAAAGAATGGATGATCTCTTATGTTGTCCACAAATTTCTGCCGACTCTCTGGTGACTTATCCAAGAGCTGAGAACATATAATGAAAATGATTATTCAGTCTCCAGTCGTCCTCCAATTTCATTGTGTATTGCATTACATATATCCAGTGCATTACTGAGATGTGTCTTTATACTCACCCCCTCAATGACGGCTTTGAGCTGGGGGTCCATTTCATTTGGGAAGACAGGATCATCATTGATTATTGCCTTAATGATGGCCCCACCAATTTGACCTCGATAGAATGGATGTCTGCCAGTAGCCAGCGTGCATATCACCACACCAGCAGAGAACCAGTCCACTGCCGTGTTGTAGGGCTTCTCTTGAAGAATCTGTGAAGACATGAAAAGACAATAAGATTGTCCAGCCTTGTAGACAGTGATCACTCAAGGACATGTAGATGATTCCTCACCTCAGGAGCCATGTAGAAAAGAGTCCCAGCACAACCTGAAGTCTTTGTATCTCCAAAGATGTTCATCACTGCAACACCGAAATCAGCGATCTTCAAATGACCGGTGCTGTCCAGTAAAATGTTGTCCGGTTTTATGTCTCTGGAAAGAGTTTAAAAAAATGCCATAATGTAATTATTATATTAGCCTGACTGATAACTCATTAGGGCTGAGATATCAAGTGTCTACAGGGGGCATGAGGATGAGGGTATGAGTTTATATACCAGGTCTACACAGAAGAAGACGTGCTGCACCTACCTGTGTATGATGCCTCTGGAGTGTAGAAACTGCAGCCCACAGATCAGCTCAGCAGCAAAAAATCTAATGAGAAAATAAAGATAAAGCAAACAACATCCATCATTTCAACCACTAAACTGTGAACTAATAATGACATAAGGCTGTTCCTGAGAACGATCATCTTAATCTAATATATCCATGTTCTGTCTTACCTGATGGCTGGAATGGTAAATGGGGCTCTGATTTTCAAAAGGTCTCCTCCACTGATATATTCCATAACATAGAATAAGTAGTCCTGTGACAAACCAGAGAAGATAATAGGTGTTACTGGTATAGTCTAGATATGAGACACTGGTGGTAATGTTATAATACATGAAATATGATAGTGGCCTAGAATAACATTGCACACAGCCATATAGACAGGCATTCATATAATATATTGAAGACCCAGAGCTGTTAGATCCTCAGCCTCTTACCTGGGACTGGAAGGTGGAAAAAGCCTGAGAAATTAATGGACTCTTCCTAGTCATCTCCAAGACCTGTCTCTCTATTAGGACGTTGTCTCTTAATTTCTCAAGTAGTAACCTCTTCTTCACCATCTTCACTGCCACTTGTTGTTGGGTGGCATGATGTGTGGCCAATATGACCTGGAGGATAAAGAGCATTAGAACTGGAGGAAAGGCACATCCTGCCATGAGATGTGACGACAAGATATGAAGCAGTGAATTTCCTAGAGTCATATTACTGCTCCACATCACAAACATGAGTAAGACATCACCACAATTCCTTATACTTACTTTACCAAATGCGCCCTCTCCAAGGATTTTATGGAAGGTGAAGCTCTCCAGTCCAGTCACAATGATGGGGGATTCAGCTGGGGTTGTCCCTGATGGAGAGAGGAGAAATAAGATGTATTATTTCTATATAATGCTAATGTGGCCTCCTATAGCAATTACAACATGGGGTACAACAATCTTAGGGGGTATCAAAGAGAAAAGGCACAGCAATCATAATAGGTGGGGTATTCTAAAGGTTCACAATCTCATCAATTACTACATTGGGGGCTAGTGGCTCTCGGAGTCTTAGATCTGCACTCACCTGACAGCTGCTCAGTGTCAGCTTTGGGAGACACGCTGGATCCATCATCAGCTTTTTCCCCCATCGCTTCTCCCCTTTTCCTCTTGCTCACGATACTCTCCTGTATCGGGCTTCCAGGTCTCTTTGAAGCCTTCATAAGGCTTTGGTTGGTGCCATCTTTCTCTCTCTCCGGTGTTTCTATTTTCCTTTTTTTTGGCACCTCATTTATGCTCTCTGTCTTTCTCTTCCTCGATCTCTCCATATTAGGTTCAGGGTTAGCTTTGGGGGACCCGCTGGATCCATCATCAGCTTTGTCCCCCATTGCTTCTCCCCATTTCCTCTTGCTCACGATACTCTCCTGTATCGGGCTTCCAGGTCTCTTTAAAGCCTTGATAAGGCTTTGGTTGGTGCCATCTTTCTCACTCTCCGGTGTTTCTATTTTCCTTTTTTTTGGCACCTCATCTATGCTCTCTCTCTTTCTCTTCCTCAAACTCTCCATATTCAGCTCCATAGATAAAATTCTGGGCTGAGGAAGGTCCTGTCCACCTCTAGAGCGCTCCTGGATGTCGCCTGGAACTGCTCCTCTAACAGGCCTTCTATTATTCAGTATTATATTTTATATAACACAAAAAATTTGCTAAGCGCAAGTAAAAGTCACCTTCACCCACTAAGTGATGAAAACAACTGGACAATATTCAGGCTGCAGCAACATTCTGATGACTGTTCTATGACATCACAAAAGGAGGCATTGTGACATCATCACATTCCAAAGGTGACATGACATCACAAAGTTTAAATAGACAAAAAGGAGGGAAAAAAATTACACCTTGATATCATGGATATCATGGAGTTTAAAGCTGCCGTTGTGTGAATACTGTTTTATTGTAAAAATAAATATCCTATATAATATTAGTCACAGAGGGTCGCAGCCACTCTGGGCTTGGACAGTGACAAACAAATGTTTGAATTTGGCCTAATGGTCCTTTGTGTGTATATATATATATATATATGTATATATATATATATATATATATATATATATATATATATGCAAAAAGGAGGGGAGCCAGCACTGCTTATGAGTGGCATGCAACAATGAGAAAGTAAAAAGTGTAATATTCACAAGTTCATTCCTACTGTAACAATTCAATGAGATTTTTGGCAAATAATTGATCAATGATTTGAGCCCCCCTGCCCCGTCACGGCAAATCTCTATAAGGGGGGTCCCTACACTAAATTTGTAATTTATATACGTACCATAAGGTCTCGTGTAATGCGCAGGACCGTATAAGAACATCATAAGAACATCAGACATTGTGCTGGTGTGTGTGGTTCTGCCACACGCACTGGCACCTGGACTGCCCTTTTTACTCGCAGTTGTCAGCCCTTGCAGCATGGGAGTGGTTCTGATCAATTATTTGCCAAAAATCTCATTGAATTGTTACAGTAGGAATGAATTTGTGAATATTACACTTTTTGCTTTCTCATTGTTACATGCCACTCATAAGCAGTGCTGGCTCCCCTCCTTGTTGCATATATATACGCAATGGTAAAAAACTACGCATCCTATATCTAATACTCTCTTACACTAATAGAGAGCTCAGAAAAAACATTGTCCCCATCTTTCATTTCTATTGAGGGTTTATCCAGAACCACTTTATTTTTACCTCATGGGGCTCAGAGCCATAGTATGATGCACCCACTATAGTCCTCTATATGTTATAATGCACCCCAATACTCCTCCATATATTATAATGTGCCCCCATCGTCATCCATATATTAAGATGCACTCCCTTTTTCTCTGTAGAGTGTGAATGAGAATTCTGCTTATTTTCTGCATGCCAATATGCATTGCAGAAGTGTGTGTATTTGCCTCGTGTAAACAAAACCTAAAGGGGTATCTTCTTCTTAGGCAACTTAGGCATATCCACAGCATATGACATGAGTGTCTGATAGGAAAGCTGCTCATTTATTAAGAGAACTAGGATCTGGTGCTTGGATCACTAATTCTAGTGAACGGTGGGGTCCCCAATGATTGCCACTTATTCCCAGAATTTTTGCTTCTGCTTAAATGAAAACTTACTTTGATATAGTGATTGTGTAAGTGAGCGGACTAGACCCGTGTGCTCCTGCCCTGAAGACACCTATAATATAGTGATGTGTCAGTCGCGAATGATCCAACACAACTATCTGGCTCCCTGCTGTGACTGACCGGAGCCGGATCCCCATTGAGAGCCACTGAATTCTCTTAACAGCTCTCACTGGGCGTAAAATTTCGGTGTTTGGTGGACAAAATCCTGCCCACCTGAACAAAACACCGCCCATTCAGCAATTTAATTGGCCCATTGTGAGTGGGCAGGGTTTAACAGTGGATGGGCTTGGTTTCAACAGAGTTAACATAAGCTTAAACATGTGTTCACCTGGTGTACCCAGGAAGGTCTTCAGATGGGGACAACATCCTGATGTTGGATTTCCTGGTGAAGAAGTGAGGACACGCTTTGAAACGCGTAGCATAAAACCACCTACATTTCATTACCTTTGGATATGTGTCATTTCTACAGCAACGCAGTAAAAGTTCCACTTTTATTTGGTTCCTGATCTCCGGCTTTGGAGCACGTGAACTCTGCAGCAGTTGATTACATGCTTTAATTTGGTTGTGTGTCACACAATGTTACAAGGTGAGCACAATCCCTCATCATATGTTTGTTGGGTAAGACCCTATTGTGCTTGTTATCCCCAGCTTTTATCTCAAGTGGAGACTTGGCATAGACCTGGGTGAATAGGTCAGCACAGAAACCTACATCAGACAAGGCAAGTCCTACAGTAGTCAACACCTTTATAGAGAACGGCTCCCTATGGGTGGAATGAGACTCTGGCCAAAGAAGACTGTATATGTAAAGAATGTGCTCATGTTTTGTGCATTCAGTGGCAATATGTTCACGGTATTGTGGAAAGTGTTAAAAAAAAGACTGTTCAGAAAGAATCAGTATTGGAGTCTGACTCCCAAGTGGAAGAATATTGGCCTGCCCAATGGCCTAATCACAGGTATGGCTTGCACACACAAATACTATACACCCAGCCAGGATCACTGCAACCAATTCTTTCCCCCTTGCTCTTTGAAGATCGCCAGGGTGCGGACCACCAAAGGACTGAGTCTCTCGCCCTAGACAACCGCCCGGGGCCACCCTCACAAGTGCACAATACAATTCTGATTTGCACACTATGTTGGATGATATAATGCAATCCAGTGCATAAAGTCTAAAAACACATGGCTTTTTGCACCTCTCTTTCTTCATGTGTTCAATACTTTTTCTTGGTCTTGTGAGCGAAATACACCTCCTTCTGTTGTGGATACATTTGGACTAGGCTCCATTTTGGGGCTCCCTCTTGTGGTCAGTGCTGTTAGTGAAGTTTGCTGGCTGAATTGAAACCAGACAGCTGGGGATGATTGGCAATCAGGTTCTTCTGACTGGGCCTATATAACTGAGTAGTGTTCTCTTGTTCCTGGCCGGTGCTCAATGTTGTCTCCTGTGTGCTATGGACATTCTGAAGCCAGCCCTTCCTTCTGTGTTTTCCAGAACTTTTTTCAGATAAGTTTGGTCCTTGTACCTTTGCTGGTGGTTTCCACCTTTTGTTTTTTTTTCTGTTTAGGTACTAAGGCTTATTCCTATTTTGCCCGTGTGGAGTTCTGGGTGGAGTTGGATCATTCCCCCCTGGAAATGCCTGTGTACCTTGCTCCATATTCTGCTCTGTATTTTGTTTTGTCATGCTTGGTACTAATTTCAGTCCCTCCACAATATTAGTGTTTTGTTTGGATCCCAGTAAAACCAGAGCACTGATATACTGGGGGAGAGTCCGTGTGGGCTCAGTATTTTTCTATATCAGACGTGTTGGTTCTTTTTCTAGGGTATTGCACGACTGCAGACAGTGCTCTTTTCTGTCCTTTCCTATTTAGTTAGTTTGGGCCTCATCTTTGCTGAATCTGTTTTCTACCTGTGTATTGTGTTTTCCTACATCACCGTAATCTTTAAATGTGGGGGGCTATCTATATCTTTGGGAACTGCTCTGAGGCAGATTAGCCTTTCCTTTTTTTCTCTCTGTAGGAAAAATTGGTTCTCCGGCTGTGTCGAGGCGACCAGGTCATCGTAGGCACGTCCCACGGCTACTTCTAGTTGTGTGTTAGTGGTAGGTCTACAGTTCGCTGAGATTCCAACCACTCTGGTACATTCTGGGTTTCCTAGTTTTGTTTTTTTTTTTTTGATCCTCCTCGGTCACTGAATCATAACATCCTTCTACGCCTCTCAAACTCCAAATTAATAAGATTTGTTTTACGAGCGCTCGGTAAGTCAATACAGCACACACATGCTTTGTGGTATACTGAAAGAATTCTCTATTACTACATGTAACCAGTCTATATAAGCTCACAGACAAAGGCCTTGTCCACCTGAACTATGCACCAATAAGCGCTACAGGGGCATGAACAGTAATGTGAAACGTCCCCATCCACCAGTGAATAGCTGAACGCTATGACATCATTAGCTATAAAATAAGGTGATTCCCTGCAGGGTATATAATCAAAAACAAGCATTGTTGACCTTAGGGAGATCAACATATCCACTGCGGAGACACCATCATGTGTTTCTCAACGCAGTGATTCTAGAGCATTGCCCCCTGGGAAGTATGCAAATAAGAAAGCCGCGGAGACACCATCACGTGTTTCTCAACGCTGGCAGGAAACTATCCAGGTCTTTCACCGGGAAGGAACAACCACGGGAAGGGCAGTCTCCAGTCAAGGAGACCACCTATACCAAACATGGTATCCATCCACAGACAGCCGTTTCGGGGTATTTGCCCCTCATCAGTGTGGAGTAGGAATCTGGCTAGTGGGGGCAATGCCTAGTATAAGACTACTTAAGCAAGCATTGTTGACCTTAGGGAGATCAACATATCCACTGCGGAGACACTATCACGTGTTTCTCAACGCAGTGATTCTAGAGCATTGCCCCCAGGGAAGTATGCAAATAAGAAAGCCGCGGAGACACCATCACGTGTTTCTCAACGCTGGCAGGAAACTAGCCAGGTCTTTCACCGGGAAGGAACAACCACGGGAAGGGCAGTCTCCAGTCAAGGAGACCACCTATACCAAACATGGTATCCATCCACAGACAGCCGTTTCGGGGTATTTGCCCCTCATCAGTGTGGAGTAGGAATCTGGCTAGTGGGGGCAATGCCTAGTATAAGACTACTTAAGCAAGCATTGTTGACCTTAGGGAGATCAACATATCCACTGCGGAGACACCATCACGTGTTTCTCAACGCAGTGATTCTAGAGCATTGCCCCCTGGGAAGTATGCAAATAAGAAAGCCGCGGAGACACCATCACGTGTTTCTCAACGCTGGCAGGAAACTAGCCAGGTCTTTCACCGGGAAGGAACAACCACGGGAAGGGCAGTCTCCAGTCAAGGAGACCACCTATACCAAACATGGTATCCATCCACAGACAGCCGTTTCGGGGTATTTGCCCCTCATCAGTGTGGAGTAGGAATCTGGCTAGTGGGGGCAATGCCTAGTATAAGACTATTAAGCAAGCATTGTTGACCTTAGGGAGATCAACATATCCACTGCGGAGACACCATCACGTGTTTCTCAACGCAGTGATTCTAGAGCATTGCCCCCTGGGAAGTATGCAAATAAGAAAGCCGCGGAGACACCATCACGTGTTTCTCAACGCTGGCAGGAAACTAGCCAGGTCTTTCACCGGGAAGGAACAACCACGGGAAGGGCAGTCTCCAGTCAAGGAGACCACCTATACCAAACATGGTATCCATCCACAGACAGCCGTTTCGGGGTATTTGCCCCTCATCAGTGTGGAGTAGGAATCTGGCTAGTGGGGGCAATGCCTAGTATAAGACTACTTAAGCAAGCATTGTTGACCTTAGGGAGATCAACATATCCACTGCAGAGACACCATCACGTGTTTCTCAACGCAGTGATTCTAGAGCATTGCCCCCTGGGAAGTATGCAAATAAGAAAGCCGCGGAGACACCATCACGTGTTTCTCAACGCTGGCAGGAAACTATCCAGGTCTTTCACCGGGAAGGAACAACCACGGGAAGGGCAGTCTCCAGTCAAGGAGACCACCTATACCAAACATGGTATCCATCCACAGACAGCCGTTTCGGGGTATTTGCCCCTCATCAGTGTGGAGTAGGAATCTGGCTAGTGGGGGCAATGCCTAGTATAAGACTACTTAAGCAAGCCTTGTTGACCTTAGGGAGATCAACATATCCACTGCGGAGACACCATCACGTGTTTCTCAACGCAGTGATTCTAGAGCATTGCCCCCTGGGAAGTATGCAAATAAGAAAGCCGCGGAGACACCATCACGTGTTTCTCAACGCTGGCAGGAAACTAGCCAGGTCTTTCACCGGGAAGGAACAACCACGGGAAGGGCAGTCTCCAGTCAAGGAGACCACCTATACCAAACATGGTATCCATCCACAGACAGCCGTTTCGGGGTATTTGCCCCTCATCAGTGTGGAGTAGGAATCTGGCTAGTGGGGGCAATGCCTAGTATAAGACTACTTAAGCAAGCATTGTTGACCTTAGGGAGATCAACATATCCACTGCGGAGACACCATCACGTGTTTCTCAACGCAGTGATTCTAGAGCATTGCCCCCTGGGAAGTATGCAAATAAGAAAGCCGCGGAGACACCATCACGTGTTTCTCAACGCTGGCAGGAAACTAGCCAGGTCTTTCACCGGGAAGGAACAACCACGGGAAGGGCAGTCTCCAGTCAAGGAGACCACCTATACCAAACATGGTATCCATCCACAGACAGCCGTTTCGGGGTATTTGCCCCTCATCAGTGTGGAGTAGGAATCTGGCTAGTGGGGGCAATGCCTAGTATAAGACTACTTAAGCAAGCATTGTTGACCTTAGGGAGATCAACATATCCACTGCGGAGACACCATCACGTGTTTCTCAACGCAGTGATTCTAGAGCATTGCCCCCTGGGAAGTATGCAAATAAGAAAGCCGCGGAGACACCATCACGTGTTTCTCAACGCTGGCAGGAAACTAGCCAGGTCTTTCACCGGGAAGGAACAACCACGGGAAGGGCAGTCTCCAGTCAAGGAGACCACCTATACCAAACATGGTATCCATCCACAGACAGCCGTTTCGGGGTATTTGCCCCTCATCAGTGTGGAGTAGGAATCTGGCTAGTGGGGGCAATGCCTAGTATAAGACTACTTAAGCAAGCATACTTATTTGCATACTTCCCAGGGGGCAATGCTCTAGAATCACTGCGTTGAGAAACACGTGATGGTGTCTCCGCAGTGGATATGTTGATCTCCCTAAGGTCAACAATGCTTGCTTAAGTAGTCTTATACTAGGCATTGCCCCCACTAGCCAGATTCCTACTCCACACTGATGAGGGGCAAATACCCCGAAACGGCTGTCTGTGGATGGATACCATGTTTGGTATAGGTGGTCTCCTTGACTGGAGACTGCCCTTCCCGTGGTTGTTCCTTCCCGGTGAAAGACCTGGCTAGTTTCCTGCCAGCGTTGAGAAACACGTGATGGTGTCTCCGCGGCTTTCTTATTTGCATACTTCCCAGGGGGCAATGCTCTAGAATCACTGCGTTGAGAAACACGTGATGGTGTCTCCGCAGTGGATATGTTGATCTCCCTAAGGTCAACAATGCTTGCTTAAGTAGTCTTATACTAGGCATTGCCCCCACTAGTCAGATTCCTACTCCACACTGATGAGGGGCAAATACCCCGAAACGGCTGTCTGTGGATGGATACCATGTTTGGTATAGGTGGCCTCCTTGACTGGAGACTGCCCTTCCCGTGGTTGTTCCTTCCCGGTGAAAGACCTGGCTAGTTTCCTGCCAGCGTTGAGAAACACGTGATGGTGTCTCCGCGGCTTTCTTATTTGCTTATTATAATCAAAAACAAACACGCGGCGCCAATCTCAGCGCGTTATCAAAGCGGCTCTCTGGTGCCCTTTTTTTTACTGAAGTTTTATGCACTCAACAAACAAACAACCAACACCCAGGAAAAACAAACAACCAACACCCAGGAGAGATACCTGAGGAAGGCGGTTGTTCCCGCCGAAACGCGTTGTATCCGTTTTTTATTTCCGTATGTTTGAGTAATAATTTCCATTTGAGGACAAGAGTTTTTAAAATCATTACTACGGGGAGCGCGGCCACTACAGAATTGGTTTACTTCATTTTTATCATTAGCTATAAAACAAGATGGAAACTATAAGAACAAAATGAATTCTGTTCTCTCACAGTCTGATTTGTATTTTGATCTCTATTGCTGACCATGGATTTGCCTTTGTCTGAAGGGAAAAGTGTGATTTAAGTGGTAGTTGACTGATTCGGTAAACAGGCTCATTTTATTCCTTTACTGATTGCTGAAACACTTCCCACATTGTTTCTCAATCATGGTGAGATTGCAAGAAAACCTTACAACATTAAATATGATAGAGGGCGCAATTTGTCTCCACATTCTGGTGAGCATTTTGTAAGAAATTAGGGATTGATTTGTAAAATTTTCCTTTGCCTACCACCCAGAAACCAATGGTGAGACTGAAAGGACAAATTAATTGTTGATACAAATTTTTAGGAGTTTTGTTGCGGCTCAGCAGGAGGTCAATCGGTTGGTCAGGGTATTCCATCGTAGGTTTTCTGGGAAGCCTGGGGGTCCGGTGGCCCTCATAGAAGAGGTGGTACTGTCACGATTCCACCACTCAGTGTTTAATGAATGCTGTGAAAGATAACTCTGCAGCCCTATGGTTTTCTGGGAGCTCGGGTTAACCTGTAACTGACAGTGTTATGGTTAAATATACGTAAGAATTGAGGGTCAATCTAATATATAAAGCTGTGTGTTTGTGTGTGTGTGTGTGTGTGTGTGTGTGTGTGTGTGTGTATATGTCCGGGATTGGCATCTGCACCGTCACAGCTACAGCCACAAAATTTTGCACAGACACTCTATGTGACTCAGGGAAAATTTAAACCCGCGCTTTACAGTTACTCTTCAATTCTTCAATAATCCTGCCTCCATTAAACTGAATGGAGGTGGGAGCTATAGGTTATTAATACCAACTGTCAGTGGTTGCTATAGAAACAAAATAAACTGTTAGTATGAGAAGCTTATGTGTGAGGTAATAAGATGTCGGTGGGAAGATGGATAGAGAGAGAGACAGAAAAAGACAGACAGACAGAGAGACACAGACAGAGACAGCCCTGGAAAGAGACAGCTGGGCAAAGAGACAGCCGGGCAAAGAGACAGACCTGGAAAGAGACAGACTGGGAATGAGAGAGACAGACAGACACACATAGAGACACACAGAGATGGAGACAGATAGACTGATAAAATTACAGACAGAGAGATAGAGACACAGACAGACAAGGAAAGAGACAGAGAGACAGCGACACACAGACAGAGACTGGGGGAGAGACAGTTACTATCCCGGGCAACGCCGGGTGCTACAGCTAGTAGTTAATATACCTAGAATATTACTGTAAATAGAACTAGGTGATGATTGAGAAAAAAAAAAATTACCCGTCAATGAGCACTGGGTTCAGCTGTTAAAAATTCAGGCTGCCTGATGAGGATGTAGAAGCTCAAGGGTTAATCTGCACCCTTGTCTGGTGGTTGCGTTAGGTAATAGTAAACAGAGGGTGATCATAGTCAAGGATAGTGAGGTCAGATCGCTGGCTGTATGAGTCAGCTGCGGTGTAGTGAAAAAATGTCACAGTCGGGCTGTCAGCAGGCGGCTTGCTAGGGGCAGTAATTGTCTTACCTAGCTGGCTGGGATGTCCGTGGAAGCTGGTCCGTCACGAGTGCCGCTGGGAGCTGAGTGGAGTGCGGCGTAACAGTCCGCCGGGCGGAAGTGGGTGGGAGGTCCCGGCCCATCCAACTACCGCGAGCTCAGGGATGGGTGACGTCACTGTGTATAGTGGGAGGTTTAGCAAGCGTGCACACATACAAGTGTACTAAATCCGACGCGTTTCAAAGGATTGCAATCCTTCTTTTTCAGTGATAGTCTATCCTGATGGACCAGCTTCCACGGACATCCCAGCCAGCTAGGTAACACAATTACTGCCCCTAGCAAGCCGCCTGCTGACAGACCGACTGTGACATTTTTTCACTACACCGCAGCTGACTCATACAGCCAGCTATCTGACCTCACTATCCTTGACTAAGATCACCCTCTGTTTACTATTGCCTAACGCAACCACTAGACAGGGTGGTGGTTCTTCAGGGCGGCACGGTTGCCTCAGTGGTTAGCACTGTAGTCTTGCAGCGCTGGGGTCCTGGGTTCAAATCCCACCAAGGACACCATCTGCAAGGAGTTTGTATGTTCTCCCCGTGTTTGCGTGGGTTTCCTCCGGGTACTCTGGTTTCCTCCCACACTCCAAAGACATACAGATAGGGAATTTAGATTGTGCGCCCCAATGGGGACAGTGGTCCTGATGTATGTAAAGCATTGCAGAATATGTTAGCGCTATATAAAAAAATAAAGATTTGAGATTTGAAGCTTCTACATCCTCATCAGGCAGCCTGAATTTTTAACAGCTCAACTCAGTGCTCATTGACGGGTCATTTTTTTTTTTTTTCTCAATCACCACCTAGTTCTATTTACAGCAATATTCTAGGTATATTAACTATTGACCCTCAATTCTAACGTATATTTAACCATAATACTGTCAGTTACAGGTTAACCCCTGAGCTCCTATATCCTCACCATTTAGCCTGAATTTCTCTGCAGCTGTACTCATTGCTCACAGATAGGTAATTTTGAATTCATCACCTAGTTTTATTTACAGCACTAGTCTAGGTTGTATTAACCATTTTCAACTCTGACCTGTATTGTCTATCTTCATTAGTTGGCACCAGCTAAATTATCCAGTTTCAATAATCATATGAACATCCTCTCTATTTATCTCTTTATATTCACCAAACAAACACCCTATCAGGTATTTACACTTTTTACACGTTGCTATTATCAATTGTTATACTGTCCCTTATTTCCATATGGTTATTTCATGTGATTATATCATCTCCATTCATACTCTTTTTCAATATCTTATACCATTTTTCTTTATCGCTTTATTGGGGGACACAGAGACCATGGGTTGTATGCTGCTGCCACTAGGAGGCGACACTAAGCAAAACAAGGAAAACTCCTCCTATGCAGTATACACCCACCAACTGGCAATTGTTCCTCAGTTTAAGCTTAGTGTCCATAGGAGGTGGACACACTTGGGGCTGCTCCCAGCCCCTTAGGTTTGTATTTTTAATTTCTCCCCTTTTTCGTTTCAGACACAGCTCGTCGGGCGACAGGGTGTAATAGCTCACCCTGCTCTCCCCCCTAGAGACCGGTCGCACAGAAGTGGGGTCCGTCCGCCACTTCCGTTGTCGTCCGTGTCTGTCTGGCAAGACCCTACCCCCCTAACACTCTCAAGACTGTTTGGGGGGCATCCGCACAGAGGGACAGGCAGATGGTCCTTGCCCCCCTCCCCCTGCACGCTCGCCCTCCACAGCGGGCCTGATCAGGGAGGGGAGACTAAAAATCACCGGAAGATACTCGTCTCCCTATGTATTTCCCAGGACGCCAGGATCAAGCCAGGATCAGGAGGACTATCAGCCTTCGGGACAGGTACCCATCCCTTGTCCCGGGTCATGGGGGGGCTCCGTTTTTAAAAAAAAAAAAAAAAAGGAGGTAAAATAAGGGATTAGGACCTATAGCTTTAGCTTACCCCTGGTCAGATCCCCCTTTATACAGGTTCTGCCCCCGCTCTCGTCCTCGGCGCCGTTCTCGGCTCCCCCTGCGGTCTCATCCCTAAAATTTAGCCCCCGGCTTCTCTTCAGGCCTAGCTCCCGTCCGGCCACGCCCCCTCCCGGCCGGCCTATCGCACGGGTCCTTCCTTTCCAGCAGGCCCGCCCGCTCTAGCAGCCATTCCCTGCAGGCCTCTGCGCACTCTTTCTGCCCACTCCCGGCTCTCCTTACACCCAGCCAATCCCGTCTCCCTGCAGCGCGCCGTTTTTTCGCGCTTCTTTACCGGTCCTCCCCCAGCCCGGACTCCTCAGCCCATCACAGCCTGAGACCCTTCTGGGCAGCGGCAGCGTTCCGGTGCAGCTCCCCACAGACTAACCTGCAGCCCTCCGGAGCCCCCACCTCTGCTCCCTCAGCCTGCAGCTTCAGGACACAGCGCCAGCTTCAGACAGCAGCACCAGCACACACAGGACGCCAGAGTCTGGGTAAGCTCTGCCACTGGGAGGCAGCTCCTTCCCCAGTCCCCATCCTCCTGGCATCCTCTGCTCTATCCTTTCTCTCTCCCTGCTGTCCCATGTCCAGCACAAGAGCGACCCGCTCTCAGCCACAGGCCATAGTGCTTCACTTCGCCTGCACCTCTTGTCTAAAAAAGTTTCCCTCAGGGCAGTCCTCCCCCATCTGCCTAGCCTGTAGCACCCCTAGCATGACTACTTCGGAGCCCCCCACCGCCCGTAGCGAGGACTCGGCCCCCATGCCTGGGTGGGCCTCAGCTCTCTCTCAGTCCGTGGACAACCTAACTAAGATGTCTCAAACCTTAGCCTCGGCCATAGAGCGTCTGTCCGCCTCCTCCTCTGGAGTCCCCCCAGTGACCCAGAGCGAGTCTGAGCCCGCAGCGCCTCCAGCCCCGCAGGGCAGAACACACAGGAGGTCTAGGAAGCGGTCCCTCTCGGGGTCATCCTCCAGCTCCCCTAGCCCCGTTATGGCCTCCAGAGCATCACGCTCTCTGTCTCCTACCTCTTCTGCGGCAGCCCCAGATTCGGACCAGGACTCTGCTTCTGACTCCGATCTGGACTCTGAACATATCTCCAAGCTGACCGGTATGATGGACAGTCTGGTCATTGCTGTCAATCAGACCCTAGAGGTGAAGGATGTAGATCCGGCTCCTACCAGTCAATCAGTCCCTTTCAAAAGGGCCAAGAAGCTGCCAAGAAGCTTTGGCAACCACAGGGAGTTTGAGGATGTTTTCTCCAGACAGTGGGAACATCCCGACAAGCGTTTCCAGAAGCGCAAGCGAGCACAGGTCCTTTATCCCTTTCCACCGGAACTTCTTCAGAAGTGGTCAGTGGCCCCTACAGTGGATCCTCCGATCTCCTGACTCTCGTCCAGCACCACCTTGCCGCTGTCTGATGGCGCCTCCCTGAAGGATCCCTCGGACAGGACCATAGAATCCTTAGCCAGGTCGGCCTTTGAAGCCTCCGGCTCTGCCATCACTCCAGCCTTTGCATCCACCTGGGTATCCAAGGCTGTCTCCGCCTGAGCAAAGCTCTTTCGGCGTGGTATCCTGGCTGACGCTCCCAGCCCCGAGCTGGCAGATCTGGCAGATCAGATCGCACATGCCGGAAAGTATCTAGTCGCTGCGTCCCTCGACTCTGCTGCTTCCGCTGCCCTGGCAGCCGGCAACATTACTGCAATCCGCAGAGCCCTGTGGCTGAAAGCATGGAACGCGGACTCAGCATCCAAAAAGTCTCTCACCAGTCTTCCCTTTTTTGGGGCCAGACTCTTCGGAGAAAAGCTGGACAAGATCATCTCTGAGGCTACAGGGGGGAAGAGTACCTTCCTTCCCCAACAGAGGATCACCCGTGCCCCTCCAAAGCGGCGGGCTTTTCCCTTTCGCCCCTTTCGTCAATTTTCTACCAACTCCAACACACGTCGGGAGCGGTCCCCAGCACGTCAGGAGAGACGGAAGCCCTCCTTTAAGGCAACACCCCACTGGCGGTCCTGGCGTTCCCGTGGCCAGCAGTCCAAGCCCTCCAGCTCCAGATCCAACAGATTCTCCTCCGCATGACTGGGCTCCCGTCCCCGGATCCTCATCCAGGGTCGGCGGTCGTCTCCGCATGTTCAGAAGCACGTGGCTTTCCGTGATAGACGACGCCTGGGTTCGAGACGTCGTCTCTCACGGCTACAAGATAGAGTTTTCTTCTCTCCCATGCTCACGCTTCGTCAAGTCCAAACCCCCCAAGGATCCCTCCCTCACCAAGGGCTTCTTCGCAGCCATCCAGTCCTTGCGAGACTCTGGGGTCATCACCCCTGTCCCCCCTCAAGACAGATTCCGGGGGTTTTATTCAAACCTCTTCGTGGTACCGAAGAAGAATGGCACAATCCGCCCCATTCTGGATCTCAAGCGCCTCAACAGGCGGGTCCGTCTCCGGCGATTCCGCATGGAGTCTCTGCGCTCAGTGATAGCGTCCATGGAACCCAGGGAGTTCCTTTGCTCGGTGAACATCCAGGACGCCTATCTCCACATCCCGATCTTTCCAGCTCATCAGAGATTCTTACGCTTCGCGGTCCAGGAGCAACACTTTCAGTTCACTGCTCTCCCATTCGGGCTCTCGACAGCTCCCAGAGTCTTCACCAAGGTGATGACTACTGTCATGGCTATTCTTCGGACCCGGGGAATTATAGCCATCCCGTACCTGGACGACATTTTGATCAAGGCTCCCTTGGCGTCGGAGTGCCGCGACAGTCTCAACATCACTCTGGATACTCTAACCCGTCTCGGCTGGTTGATCAAAAGACAAAAGTCATCTCTGATCCCGGCTCAACGCATCTCATTCCTCGGCATGATCTTCGACACCACGCAGGCGAGGGTTCTTCTGCCCAAGGACAAGCTATCAGCTATCCTCAGGGGGATTTGGAAGCTCCAACGCGCACCCCGTTGCTCCCTTCGATACTGCATGAGCATTCTCGGGAAGATGGTGGCGTCAATGGAAGCGGTGCCCTACAGTCAACTCCATACTCGCCCTCTTCAGGGTCTCCTTCTAGCAACATGGGACAAGTCTCTTCACTCCCTGGATCATCCATTTGCGATCCGTCCTCGAGTCAGAGAGTCATTGGAATGGTGGAAACGCTCTCCTCTCACCCTCCAAGGGAGATCATTTCTTCCCCTTCGATGGAAGGTCATCACGACAGACGCCAGCCTGCTAGGATGGGGAGCCACATTCCAGGACCTCACAGTTCAGGGTCGCTGGACCGAGCCGGAAACCAAGCTTCCCATCAACATCTTGGAACTCAGGTCAGTTCGCCTAGTTCTCTTTCATTGGAAGGCTCTGCTTCGCGGACACCCAGTTCGGGTGCAGTCCGATCTGCAGATCTGTTCCAGGTGGGGGACCCCCGACGTGGATCTCCTGGCCTCCAGGTGGAATCACAAGGTGCCCCAGTTCGTCTCCAGAGCAAGAGACCCACTAGCGCTCGCAACGGACGCCCTAGCGATCCCCTGGTCGCAGTTCTCTCTGCCGTACCTCTTTCCTCCGCTTCCGCTTATCCCCAAGCTAGTCAAGAAGATCAAGGCGGAAGGAGTTCCGGTGATTCTCGTGGCCCCAGATTGGCCCCGTCGCCCGTGGTATGCAGAGCTCGTGCACCTTCTTGCAGACGTTCCGTGGAGACTTCCAGACGTCCAGGACCTTCTCACTCGGGGACCTTTTCTTCACCAGAATTCACAGTCGCTCAATTTAACGGCATGGCTGTTGAAGCCGCAGTACTAACTTCCTCGGGATTCTCAGAAATGGTCGTCCAGACAATGATCAAGGCACGGAAGCCTTCCTCTTCCCGCATCTACCACCGTACGTGGAAGGCCTATTTCCGCTGGTGCGAAGCTAACCAGGTCACAGCCATGACCTTCTCCTTGCCAGTTCTGTTGTCCTTCCTGCAGTCTCGTCTGGATGCTGGGTTAGCAGTCAGCTCCCTCAAGGGCCAAGTGTCTGCTTTTTCCATTCTCTTTCAAAAGAGGATTGCCTCTCGCTCACAGGTGCGCACATTCATTCAGGGGGCTGCTCATGCGGAGCCCCCCGTTCAGCCTCCGGTGGAGCCCTTGGACCTCAACCTGGTTCTGTCTGTTCTCCAGCATTCCCCCTTCGAACCTATGCAGGAGGTGTCTCTATCGTTCCTCTCTTGGAAGGTCGCCTTCTTAGTTGCCATCACGTCAATCAGGCGGGTATCTGAACTAGCGGCGCTTTCCTGCCGCTCTCCATATCTTGTCTTCCACCAGGATAAGGTAGTCCTCCGTCCGGTACCTTCCTTTCTGCCCAAGGTAGTCTCCTCTTTCCATCTTAACGAGGACATTGTTCTTCCCTCCTTTTGTCCGAACCCTTCGCACCCTCGTGAGGTTCTTCTCCACAAGCTGGACTTGGTCAGAGCTCTCCGCTTGTACATTTCAAGGACGTCTCATTTCAGACGGTCGGATTCCCTCTTTGTGCTTCCGTCCGGCCCGTGCAGAGGCCTACCTGCTTCCAAGTCCTCCATTGCGCGATGGATTCGCTCTGCCGTACTGGAAGCCTACCGGGTAAGAGGGAAAACGCGCCCACTCAGGATTACGGCCCATTCCACCAGGGCGGTGGGAGCCTCGTGGGCGGTCCGTCACCACGCTCCAGCGTCGCAGCTTTGCAAAGCAGCCACCTGGTCTTCGCTCCACACTTTCACAAAGTTCTACAGGGTCCACACTTTCGCATCCTCCGATGCGAGCCTCGGTAGACGAGTTCTGCAGGCTGCAGTGGACCGAGGCCAGCCCTGAGAGTAACATTAGACCCACCCGTGGGACTGCTTTAGGACGTCCCATGGTCTCTGTGTCCCCCAATGAAGCGATAAAGAAAAGTAGATTTTGGGTACTCACCGTAAAATCTGTTTCTTGGAGCCTTCATTGGGGGACACAGCACCCGCCCTTGTGTTGGACATATGTTACTGTTCAATGTTACTGTTGAATGTTGAGTTTAAGGTTCACTTCTGTAAGATTGTTCGTTCTTCTGTTAAGCTGAACTCTTAACCAGAGATCACTAGTTGCCTACTGCCTGGCCGAATTGATATGGGCCAAGTGCATGCATAAAAGAATTCACACCAGACTCAATCGGATGTGTAATCTCTTCTTGGTCACAGTAGAAAAATGGCACCAAACAGCCTGAGGAGACTCATGCGTCCTCTGATATAGGCTAGGGGCGTACACAAGTTCAGATATGCCCATTTAGTGGGACAGTTCATGGGCTAGCGAATGGGGAGATCCGTGTTGCTGTTGATGGGCGGGTCTGACTCCAGTGGATGAAACCATGACGATGGGAGGGACGTCATTTAGTGGATCCATGCTGATGGTTTGGTCTGTGATGTCTTCCAGCTTGACCAAGGGGTCTTTCCTTATATGGTGGTCTTCTTTCATCTAGACATTCCGTGCATTCCAAGCAAGGTGTGGATAACAGGAAATAGCGGCCATCTTTATATCTGTGTCATGTATATGATCTGAAACCTGAATTATGTAAGGCAAATCGACATATTTCCCACAATCACTTGTCAAGAGGTTAATTAAGTATTTTATCTTATGGCTCTCCTCAACAGTCCCCCCTAAATACTTTATTAACCTTCTGACCCTACCGTGGTCCTCTAACACATCAGCTCTAATGCTTTAACTGCAACCTTTTTTCGTTTTGCTATCCGCTATACAAGCAATACTAAGCCTTTGCCCCCACTGATACAGACTGCTGATCAGAGAGTTGATCACATCCCGCACACACAGTTCACAGAGGCACAGGTAACGAACCAGTCCTTAGAACAGACTATTTAATACCGAAGATTTTGAGGTTAATCGATTAGAAAGAGTAAGGCAATTGTAAGAATAAGCTTCTTACTGTTATGCTACAGCTTTTAGCGTTACTGTTTCTGAAAGACTGAATCTCAATCAACTTCTGAGTGCTGTCCGCATCTTCGAGACTTTTCTACCTGAGTACACATGATTGTGTCACAACACTAATGGATCTCTTCTTGTCTCGGGTCCACAATCTACCACCAAGAGGCCTTTAACAAGATTTCCCTTACACTTGGATCTGATTACCTTCAGTAACACAGAGTAGCACTTTTACGGCTTCAAATACCAACAAATAAAACAATACCAGTTACCTACAAGTGTATGTTATCCTTAAAAAGTCACTAAAACCCTTAAAATAATTGATTGGTTCAGGTCAGATAATGTTTTTCCCACCTTGAGCCCTTATTTGTGTAATGTTCCTGTACCCATTGTTCTTTTATCATGGTTATTTCCCATGTATCATCCCCAATCTAGAAATTCTCCATAAGGTTCTATGTGAGATACTCCAGCACTGTGTGTTGCGACCCTCATTCTGCTGGTACGATGGACTCTTTACAGTGGTTGTTGTCTCCAGATGGGTTTTCCCTCAAGCTTCATGGAAGTTGCTGTGGTTGGGATAAGCTGGATCGGTCCACCTGATTCTGACTCAGGGATCATTCTGACTTGTCTTTTTAGGATCACCCGGTCTCCTGGCTTGAGACCACGTGCTCCTAACACTGATTTAGGATCTAGAATTGGAGGATACACATGTTTAACACACTATACAGGCAGTTGTATACGGCTCATACATCACTGGTCAGGATATCACACTGTATCTGCAGTATCTGTGAGAAATATAATCACGTTCTAGGTGCTAAACCAAAAATACCTTATGTAAAGATCGAATTATTAAGGAAAACGAACATTTGTTACATGATTTGCAGCGTCCACCATTATCTTGTGGATCGTTACATGTTTATGTTATAATCATTAAAATTCCAAACAACATACACCCATGTGAGTATAGACACAATTAAATATTCCAATAAAGGAGGGGGCAGGAATTGGGGCAATAGCCCTAAACTCTCCCTACCTCGCAGCGGAGGTCGGCACCCTATAAGGCGAATTGGCGCCCCCGCTCACCGACGGCTCGCCCTCCCTATCCCTACACTGCTAAGCTAATACGTGCTGCTAATGTCAGTGAGGGAATATAGAAACCGTGAGATACAGGGATAAAGAGGCATCAATATGCAATTATATATATCCAATTCATTCCCAAAGATTAAATATTCACACTCTGTATTTACATAGCTGTTTGTAGCTTAAATCAATATGATACAGCAAATTCAAGGACCAAACCCTAAAATAAATTAAATATCTCACATGTATAACATGTACCCACTGCATAAATATAATAATAATAAGGCCAGGTAAAGTCATGAGGAGATCTCGTCCAATCACAGGCCCTCCACTGTCCAATTCACACTCAGGCTAATAAAATAAACGCATATTTATCAGCCACTTAGCATGAAAGAAGCGCAACGCGTTTCTCCCCTCTTCACAGTGGCAGATGGGTTCATCAGGGGCATCGCCAGGTAGTGTAGGATCTCTATAATGACCTGTGCTATAGAATATGTACTTTTACCGCTTTTTAGGAACTCCATCTTTACATACCACCAGCACCATGAGTTTTTCAGCAGTAACGTTTTCCACACTGGATATGTTTCAGAGCAGGCCTGAAAAGAAATTCACTCAACACGCACAAAACTCATATAAACCTACTCATGGTAGATGTATATGACTAATCTGCAATCACCGGAGCAGTAGAGCGGATGAGGGGGGTGTTTCTACGAGGTCTTTACAGTTTTTCTACCTTAATAGGCACACGTCTTACTAGACTGGATGTGTCTGGCCACCTGGGTACTGTGCAGTGGTGCCGCCCATATCTTGTCCATCCCAACACCTTTGTCACATGGGTTACCTGGGCCATTATTGAGTAGAGCTCTCATGTCAGAGAAAGCTTACCGCCCTTTATCCACAGACCTTCCTCAGTCACTGGCTCCCTGCGTCTCACACTCCGTTCCTTGCTGAATCGCTTGTTCCTGTAAGGATTTAAGAACACAAGGAGTGACCAATGTCACGGACGACGTGACAGGAGCCACCGAGGTACTGGTCTGCTTTGTATAAGGACTCTCAACTCTAGGCCCATTCACTGCTTCTTTGTTGTGCACCTGTGCGAGCATCTCCTCCGGCTGCTGCCTATATCCACATTCTGACTATCTTACCCCTTTCCGCTCTACGAACCACAGTGATCGCAAATCTTCATCTCATTCTCCTATTCCGATGGGAGAGGAGTGGTTTGATTTTTATTACCTCATGTTGCGTAACCTCAGCATATCCAGTGCAGAATCAACCAGCATCTTGGTATCTGGATCCATCTACGGAAAAACTCAAAATCTGCATTAGCAATGGGCTCATCTGAGACATGTTCAAAACCTGACAATTCTTGTTACATCAGAGCAATCATGAGATATATGTGTGACTGCTGTATCCTCCTCACAGATAAAAATATAAAGAAAACGTAATAGAAAAACCCAATCGATGAACAAATTAAAACCTTAAATAATATGTGCGATTTTCCACATCATCTTTCCCCCCTTTTTGAATCTATTATCCAAAACATAATTAGATTAAAAAAAAAAAAAAAAAAATGTGTGGCCCCGGAGCTCTACATTTAGGCATAAAAGTCACATTGTGTAGATTGTACCTAATCGGGAACAAAATAAATATTATGTTATGTATAACCTTATAATAGAAAACTATTTCAATGGCTTTTCAACCTTCGCTTGAACCACAGAAATCAGCATTACAATCTTTCTTTCTATAAAAAGGAAACAGATGATTCAATACATTATATATAAAACACAGAATGCCATAAATCATCCACATACTTTTAAACCAAATTGTAATTATGAATAAATTATTAATAATTATTATTTTTATCATTATTATTAACAACAATAATATTAATAACGTAACACAACCTCTGGCTATAGAGGCGTTCATATTTGCAAAATTGAGGAAATTATCAGGAAATTTTCAGCATCTCTGTGATAATTCTGTCCATAAATACTATTACTTTTTTTTATAAAATGCTGATTTACCATAGAAATCCATCTGATTAAACAGCTTCCCATGCTCTTGTATCTACCAATAAATATAAATATTTACACAATTAAGTTTTATTCCTTTAGGATAAAATTAGTAAAATAAATTATACCCTTTTCCAGTATAATTTGCAATGAATTAAATGCAGAAAGCTCTTTTTTTTTTTTTTTTTTTCTTTTGGGCTGCTCTCACAATAGATTCCAAAGGGAGACAAAAAAACCCTGTTCCACAAGTTTTTAAGATTGCTCCTCCCCCTAAAACCAGATGGAAAGAGGCTTCCTCAGCTGCAGGAGACTAGTCACATTTCCCTTCTTCTGTTGATTTATTTGTTTATTTTTATTTTACTGTTGATTTATTTGTTTATTTATTTTCCTTTCTGCAAGACATGGATATCCCATGGATATATTTATCTATTTTTTTAAAACATTCAACTCTCAGGATTATTCGCCACATTCGTAATTGGAATATGTATTATTTATCATAACATCTGCCGCAAAGGTACGTTTATTTTAAGGTTTTTCTCTTATTCTTTTATTACCTATTAATTAATAAGATATTGCTCCTTGTGACTGTCCTGACTCAATCCAACCTGCACACTGGATCTATATTAAGTGTCTTCCACAACTGCCCAATCATACAATATTCCATCTTTTAGTGCTATAAACGTTTACTAACACTTCATGTTATTCAGTGGCTGCAGTTTTGTCAGCTCCACTGAAGGGCTCCATACAGATTTACTAACAAAATGGCCACTGCCAGAATAGCACATGGCTTCTTTGTGTAAGGGCGGTTGAAGCATATGAGAGGGGGAAGGGAGAAACTGATTTTACTTCTGCTAAACTTACAAGTTTAACCAATTATCCTTCCTGCCTATATTCCATACTCTATACATATACACACAGATTTACATATCCACAGTCCTGGTCCAACTACAGTTAAAAACACTAATTTTTCTGTCTAAGTATGTACTACTCCATTCAGCCATGTGCTTCATCCACCATTTTAAAATCTGTAGGAACATGTGGCAGAGAAAAGGGAAAACTGACCTCACATCTGCTCAAACTCTGTCTCCCCATTTTCTATAGTCTGTACTTATACATATATATATATATATATATATATATATATATATATATATATATATATATTTATACACACACACACATATGTCCTAGATCTAAGTCTAATTATAGATAAAAACACTTATTTTTCGGTCTAAGTATATAGTACTCCATCCAATCCATTGCTCAAACATTTACAGAGCACATGGTCTTCTTCACACAAACCCCTGACTCACTTTGTTTTCTTTGTCTCAATCATGCTGTAGCCATGTGCTTCGTCCACCATTTTAAAATCTTACCTAAAATGTCTGCCTCCATGACTAGCACATGGTTTATCACAGGATTGCGGCCTAGAGTCCCCACATCCCAACAAAGTCCACTTTCATCCGGATCTTTCCGGCACAACTAGACACCGCTTCATCAATTTTTCCATCTTTCTCTCAAGATAAACAACACCAAACAAGCAATCTTTCTCTATGCATACCAGATAAAAACAGACAAACAAAAAGACGGGGGAGATGACAAATAACTGAAACACTAAAGAAAACCTACAGTTTGCAGCACACACTTCCAAATCCTTCCTTATACTGCCACGTGGTTCCTGTCTGATTTCTGCATTCCGTAATATACATAAAATACCTAGTATCACCACTGACTACAAGGTGTCTATACCGGCCGATTCGCCTCTCTTGGAGGACTTATAACTAGCCTAATAAAAAACCACCTAGTATCACCCCTGACTACAAGGTGTCTATACCGTCCGATTCACTCCAGGAAAACACTTTAAAAAGGTTAGATTTATGTATAACGTAAGGCTCTGCACTCAGTCTAGCTAAAGCTGGGCCCTTACATATAGCTCTGCACTTAAGTCTAGCTGATCTTGGCACTTACATCTGGCTCTGCACTCAGTGAGCTTGGCACTACAAAAAGCTCTGCACTCAATCTGAGCTTGGCACTTACATCTGGCTCTGCACTCAATGAGCTTGGCACTACAAAAAGCTCTGCACTCAATCTGAGCTTGGCACTACAAAAACCACAAACCGTATCACAGGCAACCACAAACCATATACTTTACACGTTTTACAGACACCACTCACAAACCCACATGCTCTCTTCACAAATACACAACAGGCAACTGAATATGTGACGGTTCTTCCGAGATTAATATGGCCAATAGCCGTGAGACCCGTCTGCCCGTCAACAGATACCCCAACAAACCGGACACAGTCAGGCAATCAGTGCCACACACCCCACCGAGACCACGGGAAGACTACAGATTATGAAAAATCAGCAGACTTACCAGACTCTCGTTAGGAAGTGATCAGTTTCCTGGGGTGTCCAGCACGTCATGCCATTCCAGTTGCCGGTTCATCAGGATTTTAGGTGTCTCCGTCTATTGGCTCCACGTTGGGCACCAATAATGTTAAGGTGAACTCTTAACCAGAGATCACTAGTTGCCTACTGCCTGGCCGAATTGATATGGGCCAAGTGCATGCATAAAAGAATTCACACCAGACTCAGTCGGATGTGTAATCTCTTCTTGGTCACAGTAGAAAAATGGCACCAAACAGCCTGAGGAGACTCATGCGTCCTCTGATATAGGCTAGGGGCGTACACAAGTTCAGATATGCCCATTTAGTGGGACAGTTCATGGGCTAGCGAATGGGGAGATCCGTGTTGCTGTTGATGGGCGGGTCTGACTCCAGTGGATGAAACCATGACGATGGGAGGGACGTCATTTAGTGGATCCATGCTGATGGTTTGGTCTGTGATGTCTTCCAGCTTGACCAAGGGGTCTTCCCTTATATGGTGGTCTTCTTTCATCTGGACATTCCTTGCATTCCAAGCAAGGTGTGGATAACAGGAAATAGCGGCCATCTTTATATCTGTGTCATGTATATGATCTGAAACCTGAATTATGTAAGGCAAATCGACATATTTCCCACAATCACTTGTCAAGAGGTTAATTAAGTATTTTACCTTATGGCTCTCCTCAACACTTCACTGTTGTCTCCTATTGCTTTCTCAATAACTGAGGAACAATTGCCAGTTGGTGGGTGTATACTGCATAGGAGGAGGTTTCCTTGTTTTGCTTAGTGTCGCCTCCTAGTGGCAGCAGCATACAACCCATGGTCTCTGTGTCCCCCAATGAAGGCTCCAAGAAAGAGATTTTACGGTGAGTACCCAAAATCTACTTTTTACCAGGTGATACTCCAATCTTTATCCTATCTAGTTGCTGAAACCAGCACACATATTATATCCTACAGACAGCATTCATCTCATCAGGTATTTTTCTATCACCACCAGTAAAGGCCCCGTCACACGCTACCATATATCGAGCGATATGTCGTCGGGGGTCACAGAATTCGTGACGCACATCCGGCATCGTTAGAGATATCGTAGCGTGTGACACCTCCGAACGACTGTGAACGAGCAAAAATACTCATCTTATCGTTGCTCGTTGACACGTCGTTCAGGTTCATAAAGTCGTTCCTCCTTCTGCGCCGGTTGTTCGTCGTTCACGAGGCAGCACACATTGCTCCGTGTGACACCCCGGGAACGATGACCACAGCTTGCCTGTGTCCCGCCGGCGATGCGGAAGGAAGGAGGTGGGCGGGATGTTATGTTCTCCTCATCTCCGCCTCTCCGCTTCTATTGGGAGGTCGCTGTGTGACATCGCTGTGACGCCGAACGTCCTTCCCCCTACAGGAAGAGGATGTTCGCCGCCCACAGCAAGGTCGTTCATGATTGAAGTCCGTGTGACAGGGGTAAATGACTTTGTGCGCCACGGGCAACAAATTGCCCGTGACGCACAAACGACGGGGGCGGGTGCGATCGCTCATGCGATCGCACGATATATCGTCCCGTGTAACGGGACCTTTGGGCTATTATGTGGTACAGTATCAGATGCCTTTGCAAAGTCCAAATAAATCACATCAGCTGCATTACCAATATACAGATTTGTACTTACCTCCTCATGGAACCCCAACAGGTTGGTTAGACATGACTTATCTTTTATAAATCCATAATATTTTCTACAATATATTTTTGCATATCATCTCTTAAAATACCCTCAAAAACTTTGCATACTACTGATGTCAGGCTTACTAGCCGGTAGTTGCCTGTATCCACCCTCTTACCTTTCTTAAATATCGGTACCACATCAGCAATCCTCCATTCCTGAGGCACCAACCCTGTTACAAGCGAGTCTAAAGGATACTTTACACGCTGCGATATTGGTAACGATATGTCGTCGGGGTCACGTCGGTAGTGACGCACATCCGGCGCCGTTACCGACATCGCAGCATGGAACACCAATAAGCGACGATCAACGAGCACAAAAACGTGAAAAATCGTTGCTCGTTGACACGTCGCTCATTTTCTTAATATCATTGCTGCTGCAGGTACGATGTTGTTCGTCGCTCCTGTGGCATCACACATCGATATGTGTGTCACAGCAGGAGCGACGAACATCTCCTTACCTGCCTCCACTGGCAATGCGGAAGGAAGGAGGTGGGCGGGATGTTACGTCCATCTCATTTCCGCCCCTCCGCTTCTATTGGATGCCTGTCGTGTGACGTTGCTGTGACGCCGCATAAACTGCCCCCTTAGAAAGGAGGCGTTTCGCCGGCCAGAGCGACGTCGCAAGGCAGGTAAGTCCGTGTGACGGGGACTAACGAGGTTGTGCGCCACGGGCAGCGATTTGCCCGTGTCGCACAACCGTCGGGGGCGGGTACAATCGTTTGCGATCTCGCTAGCGAAATCGCAGCATGTAAAGTACCCTTAAGAAGATGAGATACAGTGGTCTGTCGATTACGGAGCTCAATTCCCTCAATATTCGTGGATGAATGCTATCTGGCCTGGGGGATTTGTCAATGTTTAATTTACTCAGACGCAGGCGTACTTTTTCTTGTGTTAAATTAATTATATCATGTGGTGATTTTTCACTTTTTGAATGATCCCTGGAACCACCAGTTTCTTGGTGAACACTGATGAGAAGTGCCTGTTTAATATTTCAGTCTTTGCTTTGTCTTCTATAATTACCTTTTTATTTTAAGGGGCTGATACCATCCTTTGTTTTCTTTTTGGCATTAATGTATTTTTAAAATATTTTGGGATTTATCTTTGGCGATTTTTGTTTCAGTAGCTAATTTTGCTTGCTTTATTTCTTTTTTACATTTCCTATTGATATCTTTATACTCCTGAAATGCTATTTCTGTATTCTCGGCCTTCAAGATTTTAAACGCCCTTTGTTTTATTATACTTTGTACAGTCTTATTTATCCATATTGGTTTGTTTTCATTCCTGGACATTTTATTACCAAAGGGTTTAAGTTGATTGCAGGACTCTAGGAGTTTACCCTTAAGATTACCCCATTTATGTTCCGTATCCCCAGTTACCATTACATTGTCCGAATCTACACATTTAAGCTCTTCCCTTAATTTGTTGAAATCAGCTTTCCTAAAATTCCAGGTTTTAGCATTTCCCTTTTAAAATGTTCTATTGAATATTACGTTGAAGCTTACCATATTATGATCGCTGGTGCCCAAGTGATCCCAGACCTGTAGATCTGAAATTGTATATTGTTGATCTTGGATTCACCCATTTGACTTTGTCTTGAGCCGTTACCTTCCTGATACTTTGACCTCGGACTGTGACCTGACTAAGGTTTTGTCTTTTCCCTTCGTCTATTATGAGCCCTCTTGGTACGGACCCCGAACCTCTTGACTATCCGGCATATATGTGAGTAGTGACTAGTGTCCCAGTGGGCATTTGATTTTTTTCTCTTTACAGCATTTATCATGTCGTTAATTAATTTCATATTTTGACCGGTAAAAGATTTATAGACAATAACAAATATTCCTCCTTATTTATTTTTAAATTAAGTACAGAGGAGATAAATAAGTTTCTTTTATTTGTTTTTTTTTCCATATTAAAACATTTTTTTATTTTTTTTATTTTTTTTTATTGTTTAAGTGATTATGACCTTTATGTATAATTGTTTTTAAAGCAGCTGTAATGACCAGAACTATAAAATGTACCCATTATTTCTCTTGAGTAATTATTGATTTAAAAATAACCCTCAAGCAATGTACCAGTAAGGCTATGTGCCCACAGGGAAAGTGTCCTGCGGATTTATCCGCAGGACCTCCCAGAAATCCGCAGCATAACTTTGTCTGTTTACATGCTGTGGATGTCCTGTGGATATGCTGCTGGCATTCTGCATTGAGGATACAGTACCATGGCTTGGGCACTGCATCCTCAATGCAGAACAAGTGCTGGAGTGATTGGGACGTTCAAACTTACCTCCATCACGCAGCACTTCCCTCTCCGGCCGTGTCTGTTCTGCACATTATAGGAGAAGGTGGGCGGGCCTGAACTAGCTCTGGCTGGCACATGACCGGAGCTTGTGCAGGCCCCGCCCACCTCATCCTTCCTGTTCCTGGCTCCACTACGCTGCTCTGCACCGGAGGAAGTGGTGTCTGCTATCATGGCAGGTAAGTATAGGACCCTGCGGAGAAATCCGCAGGAATAATTGACATGCTGCAGATTTTTCCGCAGGGAAATTCGCATTATTTCTGCTGCGGAAAAAAACGCAGCATGGGAACAGCACTCCCCAAATGCCATAGAAATGGCTGGGGACTCGCTGTACTGCGGATTTTTGAAAAATCCGCGGAATTTCTGCGAAAAAATCGCGGCAAATTCCGCAGATTTTCCGCAGCGTGGGCATATCGCCTAAGGCATTTCTTTTCCAAAAAAACAGATTTAAAATTAACCAAAATGTCCGCTGTAACCCAAAATAGTGCCAATGAACAGTGGATACATGTTACCACCACATTACATGCACCCTGTGCTCTTAAGTGGGTAAAGATAAAATACTTATCCATAAAGATACAAAATAAATCTACTACTACTACTAGCACATGAAGGTGAATTGATTTATTTATTGCTATTAAATATCTTTTAAAAATCTTAGGATCCTCTCTGCCACTAGTCGTGTGAGCTCCACCGAGGGCAAAAAGACTATAAGTTGCCATTTTCTTGTTGTCTATTTCCATCGGCACTCAGGAGAGGAAAAACCCCCTGTGGGGGAAACCTCTAGGGAACCATGGCCTACGGATAAGTGCCCTTCCCTGGGGGCACAAGGCAACATGTTGTCTAGTAGTGCTGGTCCACGGTCATATTATTGACTCCTGGTAGGATTGTCATGGTCTACAGCTCCATGGCCTACGGATAAGTGCCCTTTCCTGTGGGCAAAAAGCAATATGTTGTCTAGTAGTGCTGGTCCACGGTCATATTATTGACTCCTGGTAGGATTTTCATGGTGTACAGCTCCATGGCCTAAGGATATGAGGCCTTCCCTGTGGTCACAAGTCAGCATGTTGTCTAGTAGTGCTGGTCCACGGTCATATTATTGACTCCTGGTAGGATTGTCATGGTCTACAGCTCCATGGCCTACGGATAAGTGCCCTTTCCTGTGGACACAAGGCAACATGTCTAGTAGTGCTGGTCCACGGTCATATTATTGACTCCTGGTAGGATTGTCATGGTCTACAGCTCCATGGCCTACGGATAAGTGCCCTTTCCTGTGGGCAAAAAGCAATATGTTGTCTAGTAGTGCTGGTCCACGGTCATATTATTGACTCCTGGTAGGATTTTCATGGTGTACAGCTCCATGGCCTAAGGATAAGAGCCCTTCCCTGGGGTCACAAGTCAGCATGTTGTTTTGTAGTGCTGGTCCACGGTCATATTATTGACTCCTGGTAGGATTTTCATGGTGTACAGCTCCATGGCCTAAGGATAAGAGCCCTTCCCTGGGGTCACAAGTCAGCATGTTGTTTTGTAGTGCTGGTCCACGGTCATATTATTGACTCCTGGTAGGATTTTCATGGTCTCCAACTTCTTGTATTTTGACACTGCAAAGCGCCAGAATGCAGCAAACTCCGCCCAGCCCGCATTACAGGAGGGAGGAGGAGTGGATATGGCTACACTGCAGGTCACGGCCCTCAGGATACTCCTAGTGCTGGTGGAATAGGAACCGGTGAACAGCATTTCTCAGAGCTGTTCACTTCCAGGGTTTTATCCTCCTCCAAATACTGTGGAAGGCGTCCTTCACAATACTGCCAAATGTCCTGCCGGGAGAGATAATAGGTTAGAAACAATCCTTATATCCCAATAAGACACATTAAATGGGGCTGATCTGAGGGGAAACCGCATGCAGACTAAAAGAAAATAGATTCCATACTAGACTCTGTTGACAAGACAGAGCCATAACGTTATGGAGGGGCCTATGAAACCCCCCTATCCCCGTCCCATTTACACTGACTCACCTGCGATTAGATCTTACAGGTTTTGGTATCTGCTTTATGACCTTCCATCCATCATTGGCAAATGTGAATCCACTGAAGAGGTTTTGATCTGTTTCGGCTATTGGTTGTTGAATGGTTTCAGTGAAAGACAAGACATGTTTAATTTTCTCTGAAGTCATCACTGGTGGCTGCAGAGAGAAGATAGAAGAACCAGTGTTGATAAAGAACAAACACAACAGAAATGTACAGCTACCACCGTCTTTTTCTGGGTCATATACTTACAGGGGGCAGCTTGAATGGTGGACATGCTCTGGCTTCCTCTATATCTGTCCAGTTTATCTCCTTAAAGAATGGATGATCTCTTATGTTGTCCACAAATTTCTGCCGACTCTCTGGTGACTTATCCAAGAGCTGAGAACATATAATGAAAATGATTATTCAGTCTCCAGTCGTCCTCCAATTTCATTGTGTATTGCATTACATATATCCAGTGCATTACTGAGATGTGTCTTTATACTCACCCCTTCAATGACGGCTTTGAGCTGGGGGTCCATTTCATTTGGGAAGACAGGATCATCATTGATTATTGCCTTAATGATGGCCCCACCAATTTGACCTCGATAGAATGGATGTCTGCCAGTAGCCAGCGTGCATATCACCACACCAGCAGAGAACCAGTCCACTGCCATGTTGTAGGGCTTCTCTTGAAGAATCTGTGAAGACATGAAAAGACAATAAGATTGTCCAGCCTTGTAGACAGTGATCACTCAAGGACATGTAGATGATTCCTCACCTCAGGAGCCATGTAGAAAAGAGTCCCAGCACAACCTGAAGTCTTTGTATCTCCAAAGATGTTCATCACTGCAACACCGAAATCAGCGATCTTCAAGTGACCGGTGCTGTCCAGTAAAATGTTGTCCGGTTTTATGTCTCTGGAAAGAGTTTAAAAAAATGCCATAATGTAATTATTATATTAGCCTGAATGATAACTCATTAGGGCTGAGATATCAAGTGTCTACAGGGGGCATGAGGATGAGGGTATGAGTTTATATACCAGGTCTACACAGAAGAAGACGTGCTGCACCTACCTGTGTATGATGCCTCTGGAGTGTAGAAACTGCAGCCCACAGATCAGCTCAGCGGCAAAAAATCTAATGAGAAAATAAAGATAAAGCAAACAACATCCATCATTTCAACCACTAAACTGTGAACTAATAATGACATAAGGCTGTTCCTGAGAACGATCATCTTAATCTAATATATCCATGTTCTGTCTTACCTGATGGCTGGAATGGTAAATGGGGCTCTGATTTTCAAAAGGTCTCCTCCACTGATATATTCCATAACATAGAATAAGTAGTCCTGTGATAAACCAGAGAAGATAATAGGTGTTACTGGTATAGTCTAGATATGAGACACTGGTGGTAATGTTATAATACATGAAATATGATAGTGGCCTAGAATAACATTGCACACAGCCATATAGACAGGCATTCATATAATATATTGAAGACCCAGAGCTGTTAGATCCTCAGCCTCTTACCTGGGACTGGAAGGTGGAAAAAGCCTGAGAAATTAATGGATTCTTCCTAGTCATCTCCAAGACCTGTCTCTCTATTAGGACGTTGTCTCTTAATTTCTCAAGTAGTAACCTCTTCTTCACCATCTTCACTGCCACTTGTTGTTGGGTGGCATGATGTGTGGCCAATATGACCTGGAGGATAAAGAGCATTAGAACTGGAGGAAAGGCACATCCTGCCATGAGATGTGACGACAAGATATGAAGCAGTGAATTTCCTAGAGTCATATTACTGCTCCACATCACAAACATGAGTAAGACATCACCACAATTCCTTATACTTACTTTACCAAATGCGCCCTCTCCAAGGATTTTATGGAAGGTGAAGCTCTCCAGTCCAGTCACAATGATGGGGGATTCAGCTGGGGTTGTCCCTGATGGAGAGAGGAGAAATAAGATGTATTATTTCTATATAATGCTAATGTGGCCTCCTATAGCAATTACAACATGGGGTACAACAATCTTAGGGGGTATCAAAGAGAAAAGGCACAACAATCATAATAGATGGGGTATTCTAAAGGTTCACAATCCCATCAATTACTACATTGGGGGCTAGTGGCTCTCGGAGTCTTAGATCTGCACTCACCTGACAGCTGCTCAGTGTCAGCTTTGGGAGACACGCTGGATCCATCATCAGCTTTTTCCCCCATCGCTTCTCCCCTTTTCCTCTTGCTCACGATACTCTCCTGTATCGGGCTTCCAGGTCTCTTTGAAGCCTTCATAAGGCTTTGGTTGGTGCCATCTTTCTCTCTCTCCGGTGTTTCTATTTTCCTTTTTTTTGGCACCTCATTTATGCTCTCTATCTTTCTCTTCCTCAATCTCTCCATATTAGGTTCAGGGTTAGCTTTGGGGGACCCGCTGGATCCATCATCAGCTTTGTCCCCCATTGCTTCTCCCCATTTCCTCTTGCTCACGATACTCTCCTGTATCGGGCTTCCAGGTCTCTTTGAAGCCTTGATAAGGCTTTGGTTGGTGCCATCTTTCTCACTCTCCGGTGTTTCTATTTTCCTTTTTTTGGCACCTCATCTATGCTCTCTGTCTTTCTCTTCCTCAAACTCTCCATATTCAGCTCCATAGATAAAATTCTGGGCTGAGGAAGGTCCTGTCCACCTCTAGAGCGCTCCTGGATGTCGCCTGGAACTGCTCCTCTAACAGGCCTTCTATTATTCAGTATTGTATTTTATATAACACAAAAAATTTGCTAAGCGCAAGTAAAAGTCACCTTCACCCACTAAGTGATGAAAACAACTGGACAATATTCAGGCTGCAGCAACATTCTGATGACTGTTCTATGACATCACAAAAGGAGGCATTGTGACATCATCACATTCCAAAGGTGACATGACATCACAAAGTTTAAATAGACAAAAAGGAGGGAAAAAAATTACACATGGATATCATGGAGTTTAAAGTTGCCGTTGTGTGAATACTCTTTTATTGTAAAAATAAATATCCTATATAATATTAGTCACAGAGGGTCGCAGCCACTCTGGGCTTGGACAGTGACAAACAAATGTTTGAATTTGGCCTAATGGTCCTTTGTGTGTGTATATATATATATATATATCTATATATATGTATATGCAAAAAGGAGGGGAGCCAGCACTGCTTATGAGTGGCATGCAACAATGAGAAAGTAAAAAGTGTAATATTCACAAGTTCATTCCTACAGTAACAATTCAATGAGATTTTTGGCAAATAATTGATCAATGATTTGAGCCCCCCTGCCCCGGCAAATCTCTATAAGGGGGGTCCCTACACTATATTTGTAATTTATATACGTACCATAAGGTCTCGTGTAATGCGCAGGACTGTATAAGAACATCATAAGAACATCAGACATTGTGCTGGTGTGTGTGGTTCTGCCACACGCACTGGCACCTGGACTGCCCTTTTTACTCGCAGTTGTCAGCCCTTGCAGCATGGGAGTGGTTCTGATCAATTATTTGCCAAAAATCTCATTGAATTGTTACAGTAGGAATGAATTTGTGAAAATTACACTTTTTGCTTTCTCATTGTTACATGCCACTCATAAGCAGTGCTGGCTCCCCTCCTTTTTGCATATATATACGCAATGGTAAAACACTACGCATCCTATATCTAATACTCTCTTACACTAATAGAGAGCTCAGAGAAAACATTGTCCCCATCTTTCATTTCTATTGAGGGTTTATCCAGAACCACTTTATTTCTTTGTCGCTCCATTGGGAGACCCAGACAATTGGGTGTATAGCTTCTGCCTCCGGAGGCCACACAAAGTATTACACTCAAAAGTGTAACCCCTCCCCTCTGCCTATACACCCTCCCTTGCCTCACGGGCTCCTCAGTTTTATGCTTTGTGTGGAAGGAGGCACACATCCACTCATGCATTCCCATTTTAGTCAGCAGCAGCTGCTGATGTTATCGGATGGAAGAAAAGAGGGCTCCCACGGGGCCCCCGGCATGCTCCCTTCTCACCCCACTACGTCGGCGGTGCTGTTAAGGTTGAGGTACCCATTGCGGGTACAGAGGCTGGAGCCACATGCCGTTTTCCTTCACCATCCCTTGAGGGCTCTGGGAGAAGTGGGATCCTGAGCGGTCATCCAGGTACTGGGACCGTGCTCCCTCCGCAGCCCCTGTGTGGAATCTGCCGGACCGGAGTATTTTCGTTATCAGGGACCGGGCCCTGCATCTGTCAGGTACTCTGTGTCCCCATGGGGACGGTTCATGGAGCGCCTGGCACCCGGACGCTGCAAGGGCTGCTAGGCCGTGAAAGCCGGGGGACTTCCGCGCCGACCGCGCCTGTTTGTCGGCCGCGGTCATAAATTTAGTCCCCGACTTCAGTTGCGGCCTACTTGCAAAATCTCGCCCCCGGACCTGTCTGTCAGGGTAGGGGCGGGACAGCCGTCCTGACGTCGGCAGTGAGGGCCGGAGCATCCTGTATGCTTCCTCCCCCCTCTTTGATCACAATAGGGACCCCAGATTCCCGCACTTTTTCCTGGTGCCGCCCACCGCTCCACTCCCCCTCTGAGAGCTCCAGCAGCCATTTTTTTCAGACGTTCTGCGCTGGAGAATCATCAGAAAAGAGCTCTTCACCGCTGGGAGACCTGGAGCAAGGAATCTGGAGGACACACACACCGCTTTTTAGCGGTCGGTAAGCCACACCGGTCATCCGGTGCCGGTCCCCCTGGGTTGCCTGAATAGATACGTATTATATATCTTTATATATATATATATCTCTGTTCGGCCAGGCTGTATACTCTTCCCTTATACCCTCTGTGATCACTCTCCTGGGACACAACAGCATGTCGTCCACAAGGAGCAAGAGCGCTAGGGCACAGGGTTTCTTTGCGACCTGTACCTCTTGTGGGGCTATGTTGCCTGCGGGTTCCACCTACCCTCACTGTGAGCAATGCTCGACCCCTGTTACACTGACTCAGCCAGAGCCGCGACCACTTGTGGGCCCCTCGGCTCAGGTAGACCCCCATGCTACCACTGTCCAGGCGGCAGGGACAGAGTTTGCAGTGTTTGCTGAGATGCCCTTTGAGTCACTTTCACAATCCATGGCTAAGTCTATGGACAAATGGTCTGCCAAGCTGCTAGAAGCCTTGCAGTCCAGACCGGTCCTTACACAGACCCAGGACACTGTTGGATCGGCGCCTCCAGGTCCCTCTCGGTCAACGCCGCAGCGCGCTCCCGGGGTGGGCTCTAGGTTTCACGTGGAGGACTCCTCCACGGACCACAGCCCCAGACCAGCTAAGCGGGCCCGCTTGGAATCATCAGCTCCATCACGCTGCTCAGGTTCCCGGCTGGAGGACTCGCTGGAGGACGAGGCGGAGGTCGCAGCTCAGGGCTCTGACCATGACGTTACCCTCAACCTTGATACACCTAAAGGGGACGCCTTAGTAAATGATCTTATCTCGTCCATCAACCAGGTGTTAGATCTATCTCCCCCCGCCTCCACCTATAGAAGAGTCGGCTTCTCAGCAGGAGAAACACCATTTTCGGTTCCCCAAACATACACGGAGTGCGTTTTTCGACCACTCTAACCTCAAGGATGCTGTCCAGAAACCCAGAGCTGTTCCGGACAAGCACTGTACTAAGCGCCTTGCTGACACACGTTACCCCTTCCCCTCTGACGTAGTTAAGGGTTGGGCTCAGTGTCCCAAGGTGGATCCTCCAGTCTCTAGATTGGCGGCTAGTTCTGTGGTATCGGTTGCAGATGGCTCATCGCTAAAAGATGCCACTGACAGGCAGATAGAGCTCCTGGTGAAATCCATCTATGAAGCCACGGGCGCGTCCTTTGCCCCGGCTTTTGCAGCCGTGTGGGCACTCCAAGCTATCTCGGCTTGTCTAACCGAGATTAATGCGGTCACACGTACTTCTGCTCCGCAGGTTGCGTCTTGACTTCTCAGGCGTCGGCGTTTTCTTCATACGTCATGAATGCAGTCCTAGACTCTGCTAGCCGTACAGCGGTCGCATCCGCTAATTCTGGGGCAGTCCGCAGAGCCATGTGGCTGCGCGAATGGAAGGCAGACTCGGCTTCCAAGGCATTCCTAACCGGTTTGCCGTTTTCTGGCGACCGATTGTTTAGAGAACGATTGGATGAGAGGGAAAGGACTCCTCCTTACCCCAGTCCAGACCGAAGCGACCTCAGCAACGTAAGATACAATCGAGGTTTCGGTCCTTTCGCCCCTCCGCCAAGTCCCAATCCTCTTCGTCCAATAGGCCGGAGACAGGTCAGAAGAACTCCTACGCGTGGCGGTCTAAGTCACGCCCCCAAAAGGCGGCCGGAGGCACTGCCTCCATGGCGGCCTCCTCATGACTCTTGGCATCCCCGAACCGCATCCTCGGTCGGTGGCAGGCTCTCCCGCTCTGAAGACAGAAGGAGTTGTGATTCCCGTCCCCCCTCAGGAACAGGGGCGCGGCTTTTACTCCAACTTGTTCGTGGTGCCAAAGAAGGACGGTTCATTCCGTCCCGTTCTGGACCTCAAACTGCTCAACAGACATGTGAGAACCGGACGGTTCAGGATGGAATCTCTCCGCTCGGTCATCGCTTCGATGTCACAGGGAGACTTTCTCGCATCGATCGACATCAAAAAGGCTTATCTCCATGTGCCGATCGCACCCGAACATCAACGCTTCTTGCGTTTCGCCATAGGGGACGAACACCTTCAGTTCGTGGCATTGCCTTTCGGCTTGGCGACAGCCCCACGGGTTTTCACCAAAGTCATGGCATCCGTTGTGGCGGTCCTACACTCCCAAGGCCACTCGGTGATTCCCTACTTAAACGATCTCCTAGTCAGGGCACCGTCTCGGGAGGCGTGTCAACACAGCCTTACCGTCGCTCTGGAGACTCTCCAGCAGTTCGGGTGGATCATCAACTTTCCAAAATCCAAGTTGACACCGACCCAGTCATTGGCCTACCTCGGGATGGAGTTTCATACTCAGTCAGCGGTAGTCAAGCTACCACTGGACAAACAGCTTTCTCTACAAGCAGGGGTGCAATCTCTTCTTCAGAGTCAGTCACACCCATTGAGGCGCCTCATGCACTTCCTAGGGAAGATGGTGGCAGCGATGTAGGCAGTGCCCTTCGCGCAATTTCATCTACGCCCACTCCAATGGGACATTCTCCACAAGTGGGACAAGAGATCGACTTCCCTCGACAAGAATGTCTCTCTTTCCCTGGCAACCAAGACGTCTCTTCAGTGGTGGCTTCTTCCCACTTCTCTTTCGCAGGGAAAATCCTTCCTGCCCCCAAGGGGACCTTGGCTCCGAGGGATTCTTCCCTTCAGATCAATGTTCTGGAGATAAGGGCAGTGTATCTAGCCCTATTGGGGTTCCATCAGTGGCTGGAGGGCAGGCAGATCCGTATCCAGTCGGACAACGCCACTGCAGTCACCTACATCAATCACCAGGGCGGCACTCGCAGTCGTCAAGCCTTACAGGAAGTACGGCGAATTCTGCAGAGGGTGGAAGCCACAGCATCCACCATCTCCGCAGTTCACAGAGCTCTGGCGGCGGATGCATTAGTACAGGATTGGTCGCAGTTTCAACTACCTTATGTGTTTCCTCCTCTGGTGATGCTACCCAGAGTATTACGCAAGATCAGGTACGACTGCCGCCGCGCCATTCTCGTCGCTCCAGACTGGCCAAGGCGGTCGTGGTACCCGGATCGGTGGCAACTCACGGTGGGTCAACCGTGGGCCCTTCCAGACCGCACAGACTTGCTGTCACAAGGGCCGTTTTTCCATCTCAATTCTGCGGCCCTCAACCTGACTGTGTGGCCATTGAGTCCTGGCTCCTAGCATCGTCAGGGTTATCTCAGGATGTCATTGCCACTATGAGACAAGCCAGGAAACCGACGTCCGCCAAGATCTATTACAGGACTTGGCGGATATTCTTGTCCTGGTGCTCTGTGAATGGGTTTACTCCCTGGCCTTTTGTCTTACCCATTTTTCTTTCCTTCCTTCAATCTGGAATGGACAAGGGTTTGTCACTAAGCTCTCTCAAGGGACAAGTATCGGCGCTCTCAGTATTTTTTCAAAGGCGCCTGGCCAGGCTCCCGCAGGTCCGCACGTTCCTGTAAGGAGTATGCCACATAGTCCCACCTTACAAGCGCCCACCAGAGCCCTGGGACCTTTACAGGGTGCTAACGGCTCTTCAGAAACCACCTTTCGAGCCGCTGCGAGATGTCTCCTTATCACGTCTTTCGCAGAAGGTGGCATTTCTAGTGGCAGTTACATCACTCCGAAGAGTGTCGGATCTTGCAGCGCTGTCATGCAAAGCCCCCTTCCTGGTTTTTCACCAGAATAAGGTGGTTCTGCATCCTGTTCCGGAATTTCTCCCTAAGGTGGTATCTCCTTTTCATCCAATCAGGATATCACCTTACCTTCTTTTTGCCCTAATCCAATTCACCGATGTGAAAAGGATTTGCACTCATTAGATCTAGTGAGAGCACTCCGGTACTACGTGTCTCGCACAGCACCCCTGCGCCGTTCAGATGCACTCTTTGTACTTGTCGCCGGTCAGCGTAAGAGTTCGCAGGCTTCCAAGTCAACCTTGGCTCGGTGGAGCAAGGAACCGATTCTTGAAGCTTACCGTTCTTCGGGGCTTCCGCTTCCTTCGGGGCTGAAAGCCCATTCTACCAGAGCCGTGGGTGCGTCCTGGGCATTGCGGCACCGGGCGACTGCTCAGAAGGTGTGTCAGGCAGCTACCTGGTCTAGCCTGCACACTTTCACGGAACATTATCAGGTGCATACCTATGCTTCGGCAGATGCCAGTCTAGGTAGGCGAGTCCTTCAGGCGGCGGTTGCCCACCTGTAAGAGGGAGCCGTGTCGGCTCTATTTATCGAGGTATTCTTTTACCCACCCAGGGACTGCTTTTGGACGTCCCAATTGTCTGGGTCTCCCAATGGAGCGACAAAGAAGAAGGGAATTTTGTTTACTTACCGTAAATTCCTTTTCTTCTAGCTCCAATTGGGAGACCCAGCACCCGCCCCTGTTCCCTTCGGGCTTGTTGTTCAATTGTTTCTTTGGTTTCAGTTCTCCGAACATCCTTCGGATTGAATTTACCTTAGACCAATTTATAAGTTTCCTCCTTCCTGCTCTTGCACCAAAACTGAGGAGCCCGTGAGGCACGGGAGGGTGTATAGGCAGAGGGGAGGGGTTACACTTTTGAGTGTAATACTTTGTGTGGCCTCCGGAGGCAGAAGCTATACACCCAATTGTCTGGGTCTCCCAATTGGAGCTAGAAGAAAAGGAATTTACGGTAAGTAAACAAAATTCCCTTCTTTTACCTCATGGGGCTCAGAGCCATAGTATGATGCACCCACTATAGTCCTCCATATGTTATAATGCACACCAATACTCCTCAATATATTATAATGTGCCCCCATCGTCATCCATATATTAAGATGCACTCCCTTTTTCTCTGTAGAGTGTGAATGAGCATTCTGCTTATTTTCTGCATGCCAATATGCATTGCAGAAGTGTGTGTATTTGCCTTGTGTAAACAAAGCCTAAAGGGGTATCTTCTTCTTAGGCAACTTAGGCATATCCACAGCATATGACATGAGTGTCTGATAGGAAAGCTGCTCATTTATTAAGAGAACTAGGATCTGGTGCTTGGATCACTAATTCTAGTGAACGGTGGGGTCCCCAATGATTGCCACTTATTCCCAGAATTTTTGCTTCTGCTTAAATGAAAACTTACTTTGATATAGTGATTGTGTAAGTGAGCGGACTAGACCCGTGTGCTCCTGCCCTGAAGACACCTATAATATAGTGATGTGTCAGTCGCGAATGATCCAACACAACTATCTGGCTCCCTGCTGTGACTGACCGGAGCCGGATCCCCATTGAGAGCCACTGAATTCTCTTAACAGCTCTCACTGGGCGTAAAATTTCGGTGTTTGGTGGACAAAATCCTGCCCACCTGAACAAAACACCGCCCATTCAGCAATTTAAATGGCCCGTTGTGAGTGGGCAGGGTTTAACAGTGGATGGGCTTGGTTTCAACAGAGTTAACATAAGCTTAAACATGTGTTCACCTGGGGTACCCAGGAAGGTCTTCAGATGGGGACAACATCCTGATGTTGGATTTCCTGGTGAAGAAGTGAGGACACACTTTGAAACGCGTAGCATAAAACCACCTACGTTTCATTACCTTTGGATATGTCATTTCTACAGCAGCGCAGTAAAAGTTCCACTTTTATTTGGTTCCTGATCTCCGGCTTTGGAGCACGTGAACTCTGCAGCAGTTGATTACATGCTTTAATTTGGTTGTGTGTCACACAATGTTGCAAGGTGAGCACAATCCCTCATCATATGTTTGTTGGGTAAGACCCTATTGTGCTTGTTATCCCCAGCTTTTATCTCAAGTGGAGACTTGGCATAGACCTGGGTGAATAGGTCAGCACAGAAACCTACATCAGACAAGGCAAGTCCTACAGTAGTCAACACCTTTATAGAGAGCGGCTCCCTATGGGTGGAATGAGACTCTGGCCAAAGAAGACTGTATATGTAAAGAATGTGCTCATGTTTTGTGCATTCAGTGGCAATATGTTCACGGTATTGTGCAAAGTGTTAAAAAAAAGACTGTTCAGAAAGAATCAGTATTGGAGTCTGACTCCCCAGTGGAAGAATATTGGCCTGCCCAATGGCCTAATCACAGGTATGGCTTGCACACACAAAGACTATACACCCAGCCAGGATCACTGCAACCAATTCTTTCCCCCTTGCTCTGTGACGATCGCCAGGGTGCGGACCACCAAAGGACTGAGTCTCTCGCCCTAGACAACCGCCCGGGGCCACCCTCACAAGTGCACAATACAATTCTGATTTGCACACTATGTTGGATGATATAATGCAATCCAGTGCATAAAGTCTAAAAACACATGGCTTTTTGCACCTCTCTTTCTTCATGTGTTCAATACTTTTTCTTGGTCTTGTGAGCGAAATACACCTCCTTCTGTTGTGGATACATTTGGACTAGGCTCCATTTTGGGGCTCCCTCTTGTGGTCAGTGCTGTTAGTGAAGTTTGCTGGCTGAATTGAAACCAGACAGCTGGGGATGATTGGCAATCAGGTTCTTCTGACTGGGCCTATATAACTGAGTAGTGTTCTCTTGTTCCTGGCGGTGCTCAATGTTGTCTCCTGTGTGCTATGGACATTCTGAAGCCAGCCCTTCCTTCTGTGTCTTCCAGAACTCCTTTCAGATAAGTTTGGTCCTTGTACCTTTGCTGGTGGTTTCCACCTTTTGTTTTTTTTCTGTTTAGGTACTAAGGCTTATTCTTATTTTGCCCGTGTGGAGTTCTGGGGGGAGTTGGATCATTCCCCCCTGGAAATGCCTGTGTACCTTGCTCCATATTCTGCTCTGTATTTTGTTTTGTCATGCTTGGTACTAATTTCAGTCCCTCCACAATATTAGTGTTTTGTTTGGATCCCAGTAAAACCAGAGTACTGATATAGTGGGGGAGAGTCCGTGTGGGCTCAGTATTTTTCTATAGCTGACGTGTTGGTTCTTTTTCTAGGGTATTGCACGACTGCAGACAGTGCTCTTTTCTGTCCTTTCCTATTTAGTTAGTTTGGGCCTCATCTTTGCTGAATCTGTTTTCTACCTGTGTATTGTGTTTTCCTACATCACCGTAATCTTTAAATGTGGGGGGCTATCTATATCTTTGGTAACTGCTCTGAGGCAGATAAGCCTTTCCTTTATTTCTCTCTGTAGGAAAAATTAGTTCTCCGGCTGTGTCGAGGCGACCAGGTCATCGTAGGCACGTCCCACGGCTACTTCTAGTTGTGTGTTAGTGGTAGGTCAACAGTTTGCTGAGATTCCAACCACTCTGGTACATTCTGGGTTTCCTAGTTTTGTTTTTTTTTCTGATCCTCCTCGGTCACTGAATCATAACATCCTTCTACGCCTCTCGAACTCCAAATTAATAAGATTTGTTTTACGAGCGCTCGGTAAGTCAATACAGCACACACATGCTTTGTGGTATACTGAAAGAATTCTCTATTACTACATGTAACCAGTCTATATAAGCTCACAGATAAAGGCCTTGTCCATCTGAACTATGCACCAGTAAGCGCTACAGGGGCATGAACAGTAATGTGAAACTTCCCCATCCACCAGTGAATAGCTGAACGCTATGACATCATTAGCTATAAAGTAAGGTGATTCCCTGCAGGGTATATAATAAAAAACAAACACGCGGCGCCAATCTCAGCACGTTATCAAAGCGGCTCTCTGGTGCCCTTTTTTTTTACTGAAGTTTTATGCACTCAACAAACAAACAACCAACACCCAGGAAAAACAAACAACCAACACCCAGGAGAGATACCTGAGGAAGGCGGTTGTTCCCGCCGAAACGCGTTGTATCCGTTTTTTATTTCCGTATGTTTGAGTAATAAATTCCATTTGAGGACAAGAGTTTTTAAAATCATTACTACGGGGAGCGCGGCCACTACAGAATTGGTTTACTTCATTTTTATCATTAGCTATAAGACAAGATGGAAACTATAAGAACAAAATAAATTCTGTTCTCTCACAGTCTGATTTGTATTTTGATCTCTATTGCTGACTATGGATTTGCCTTTGTCTGAAGGGAAAAGTGTGATTTAAGTGGTAGTTGACTGATTCGGTAAACAGGCTCATTTTATTCCTTTACTGATTGCTGAAACACTTCCCACATTGTTTCTCAATCATGGTGAGATTGCAAGAAAACCTTACAACATTAAATATGATAGAGGGCGCAATTTGTCTCCACATTCTGGCGAGCATTTTGTAAGAAATTAGGGATTGATTTGTAAAATTTTCCTTTGCCTAACACCCGGAAACCAATGGTGAGACTGAAAGGACAAATTAATTGTTGATACAAATTTTTAGGAGTTTTGTTGCGGCTCAGCAGGAGGTCAATCGGTTGGTCAGGGTATTCCATCGTAGGTTTTCTGGGAAGCCTGGGGGTCCGGTGGCCCTCATAGAAGAGGTGGTACTGTCACGATTCCACCACCATTAAGTGTTTAATGAATGCTGTGAAAAATAACTCTGCAGCCCTATGGTTTTCTGGGAGCTCGGGTTACCCTGTAACTGACAGTGTTATGGTTAAATATACGTTAGAATTGAGGGTCAATCTAATATATAAAGCTGAGTGTTTGTGTGTGTGTGTGTGTGTGTGTGTGTGTGTATATGTCCGGGATTGGCATCTGCACCGTCACAGCTACAGCCACAAAATTTTGCACAGACACTCTATGTGACTCAGGGAAAATTTAAACCCGCGCTTTACAGTTACTCTTCAATAATCCTGCCTCCATTAAACTGAATGGAGGTGGGAGCTATAGGTTATTAATACCAACTGTCAGTGGTTGCTATAGAAACAAAATAAACTGTTAGTATGAGAAGCTTATGTGTGAGGTAATAAGATGTCGGTGGGAAGATGGATAGAGAGAGACAGAAAAAGACAGACAGACAGAGAGACACAGACAGAGACAGCCCTGGAAAGAGACAGCTGGGCAAAGAGACAGCCGGGCAAAGAGACAGACCTGGAAAGAGACAGACTGGGAATGAGAGAGACAGACAGACACACATAGAGACACACAGAGATGGAGACAGATAGACTGATAAAATTACAGACAGAGAGATAGAGACACAGACAGACAGACAAGGAAAGAGACAGAGAGACAGCGACACACAGACAGAGACTGGGGGAGAGACAGTTACTATCCCGGGCAACGCCGGGTGCTACAGCTAGTAGTTAATATACCTAGAATATTACTGTAAATAGAACTAGGTGATGATTGAGAAAAAAAAAAATTACCCGTCAATGAGCACTGGGTTCAGCTGTTAAAAATTCAGGCTGCCTGATGAGGATGTAGAAGCTCAAGGGTTAATCTGCACCCTTGTCTGGTGGTTGCGTTAGGTAATAGTAAACAGAGGGTGATCATAGTCAAGGATAGTGAGGTCAGATCGCTGGCTGTATGAGTCAGCTGCGGTGTAGTGAAAAAATGTCACAGTCGGGCTGTCAGCAGGCGGCTTGCTAGGGGCAGTAATTGTCTTACCTAGCTGGCTGGGATGTCCGTGGAAGCTGGTCCGTCACTCGTGACGGACCAGCTTCCACGGACATCCCAGCCAGCTAGGTAACACAATTACTGCCCCTAGCAAGCCGCCTGCTGACAGCCCGACTGTGACATTTTTTCACTACACCACAGCTGACTCATACAGCCAGCTATCTGACCCCACTATCCTTGACTAAGATCACCCTCTGTTTACTATACCCTAACGCAACCACCAGACAGGGCGGTGGTTCTTCAGGGCGGCAAGGTTGGCTCAGTGGTTAGCACTGTAGTCTTGCAGTGCTGGGGTCCTGAGTTCAAATCCCACCAAGGACACCATCTGCAAGGAGTTTGTATGTTCTCCCCGTGTTTGCGTGGGTTTCCTCCGGGTACTCCGGTTTCCTCCAACACTCCAAAGACATACAGATAGGGAATTTAGATTGTGCGCCCCAATGGGGACAGTGTTCCTGATGTATGTAAAGCATTGCAGAATATGTTAGCGCTATATAAAAAAATAAAGATTTGAGATTTGAAGCTTCTACATCCTCATCAGGCAGCCTGAATTTTTAACAGCTGAACTCAGTGCTCATTGACGGGTATTTTTTTTTTTTCTCAATCACCACCTAGTTCTATTTACAGCAATATTCTAGGTATATTAACTATTGACCCTCAATTCTAACGTATATTTAACCATAAGGCTATGTGCGCACTTACCGGATTTTGCCGCGGATTTTTCGCGGATTTGCTGCATGTTTCGCTGCAGAAAATGTTCATAACATCTCTGCAGTGAATCACCA